>NC_080023.1:60163939-60464242 GCF_030020395.1 Manis pentadactyla | reverse complement strand
ACTTTTTGATAATAGAAACTACCCTTTTGTGAGGGATCACTAGGTGTCAGGCTCTTTGCTGAGTACTTTGCATGTGTTATTTCAATGAATCACTACAGCTCTATGAAGCAGGTATTGTTATCATTTCTAACTTACAGAGAAAGAAAAGGAGTCTTAGACTAAGAAGCAGTTTACCAGGGATTGGACACCAGGTAATCTCTACCAGATCCCTCACTCTTATCCTTCAAGTGCCTGTTACAGACCTAGCAAAAACTAGGAGCTTTTGTTCATCTACCTTGTTTCCATTGCTCTCTGAGGTATGTATTGCTCCGTGTCTGTAAACATTTACACAGTGCCTATTAAATGCCAGGCCCTGCTTTAAACCTCCAATTTGTATTACTTCATGTAATCCCCACAACAATTCCATGAAGTAGCTATAAATACCATCTGTGCTTTACAGATGAGGAAATGAAGGTGTGGGTAAATCATTTGCTCAATAGCTCACAGCTATCAGGGAGCAGGATGCACTGCAGAGACCATGCTTCTGTGCTCAGCTGCCTTTTACCATTTGTGTCATCACCAGCTTTCTTCCTAAAACTCAGATCCAGTCATGTCCAATTATTTCCCATTATTTATGGGATCTGTTGAAAACAGGCAATAGTTTCCCATTCGTAATGAAACAACTTCAAAAATATTTTGCACAGCATGCAAGACTCTTCACACTTCGGCTCTCTTAACATTCTACCTTCATTTCTCCTTTTGATAAGCTGCTCTACGTACTCTAGACTAATTACCACCCCTAAACTAGCCAGTCATACTCAGCTATTCATTATTTTTGTTCCCAGGGTGGAAGACTCTTCTTTGCCTTTCAAAATTTGAATCAATGTTCAGTTTATCCCAAACAGTTCTCTTCCTAACAAATTTTCCCTTCTCAAAGCTACCCTTGTCATCTTCTGCACTTATTTATGCCTAACATAATATCATGTCTTTCACTCTGTCTTGAATTATCTGTGGTGTATGTTCCTCTCCCATTCAGATGAGACCCTGACTCTTTTGGGGCCAAGGACTACATCTTACTTACATTCCCAGTGCCTAACATTTAGTGCAGATCACTGATATTTAGGAATGTTGCTGAATGAATGAGTATATGTGTAAGTGAATGAAAGTATTGAATGTGTTTTTAGCTCTGAGGGGAAAACATTAGAAGGTCAAGTGTTACTGAGATAAATTAACTTTCAGAGCAAATAAAAATTATTTCTGTATTGCATGCATGTTTCAGATAAGAGTGTAGCAATATTTGTTTTTGATAAAACTGGCACATCAGAACTATTCACTTACTCAACAAGACTTTGATGCAGAGGAGTCGTTCCTTCTTTGGAAAGATGGATAAAGTTAGTCCTACGATGTCAGATGAAGATAAAAAGCACTATTTTTCAAATATTTTTTGAACGTAACTCAAGAAATTCATATTACATCTTGACCCCATGACCTTTTAAAAATAACATTTTCATAGCTGTGTTACTAACAATGTGGGATTCCTCACTTGGGGATATTTAAGAGTAACAGGGGCAAACTCTCCTTCTGATAATGTTTTAAGCCACAGCTCTTACCCCTCTTAGAACACAGCCTGTGTATTTCCTGGGTCCTTGCCTTTGCTGTTGTTCTTTGCTCTGTCCAAATGCTCTTCATCTTCCTCCCCGTGGCCTCACCCATCACCTCACACCCAAATTCTTAGTCACAGAGGTCCATCTAAAATGTCCCATTTTCCACAAACTCCCCAGAAAACATATCGATCTACTCCTATTCTCTGCTTCCAAATTGTTTGCAATTATAGTAACATTAATCACGTTTGATTATTTCTCTTTCTCCTATCAGGTTGTGAACTGATTACAGGAGGGGATCCTGGCATTTGCCTCACGTCACCACTTTCTCCAAGTCATCCTTCATTTGGTTCCTTCAGCATGCCAAGCTCTTTCCAATGTGAGAGCTTTCCACCTAAGGGAAACCACAATTTTTTACCCTTTTACTTAGCATATGACTGTTACTAGACACAGAAACAACCTTTCCTAGTTACTCTTTCATCTAGGTGTAGCCATATTAAAAATCCATAAGACACCATTAGGCTATGAGTTTATGATTATCTCATACCTCTCTCCACAACATACAGAGAAGGTACTAGTATTAGCATTATCCCACTTCACAAGGAAGGCATAGGCTTAGGAGGTTCAGTAACTCAGTCAATTTAAAATTTATGCTGTCAGGTTGAGACTCATTGATGCTTATACAACTCTTGTTTTGTTTTGCAAGAATCAGGTACACAATGCAGATGGCTGTAGGACTTCTATAACTGAGGTCCGGGTCTAGTGAATGAGGAGGACACCAAGGCAGCCAGGTCAAGGAGAGCCTGTCTGAGCAGCCAGCTCATCTTCCTGCGTAAGAGTGACGTTCGGGTCATTTGTAAGGAAGTTCTTCCTAGCTGTTCATCTCCCTTTCCTTCCTGCTGCCTGGAAATGGTGATGCTGGAGCAACCGTAGAACTCACAGTGGAGGACGACAGAGCCGCCCCTCTAGGCCAGATCCTAGGGAACAGAGCCTGACTGCTGCCCCTGGATTGTTCAGTGAAAGAGAAATAAACCTCTCTCTTGTTTAGTCATTGAATTTTAGAGTTTGTTCATTAACCACCACTAATATGCCATGGGATACCTTTCTGCCACTAGTAAATCCTACTGGCATTCAGGTTTCTACTTAAATTTTCCTTCCTCTGAGGGGTTTTTCTGAGCCTTTCAATCTAAACAGTTTTCTTTTATACATCTGATCTTATCACCCAGCTCTTTGCTCTTAGAATGCTCAGCACCATCTAGAGCTCTTTGTTTCAGTGATAGTACGACTCTCCCTCACTAGATTGGGAACTCTGTGAGTTCAGGGACCAGGTCTGCTCTTGCACCAGCACTAGTGCATTTTCTGGCACAAACTTGGCTCCCAATAAAGATGTGTTAAGTAAATACAGCTCATGGTGATAATTTGGGCGATAACAGCCACTTGCTGAATATTTACAATATTCAGGATTCGTACTAAGTATTTTACATGCTTTATCTCATTTAGTCCTCTCAAGAGCATATAGAGAAGCCACTAATAATATTACTATACCATTTAACTAGGGAAAAATCGAGTTAGAAAGGTTCAGTAAGTCATATAGGGTCACATGATGGAAAACTTATGCTTTCAGCTTGGGACTTCCCTCTGTGTTCATCTCTTGGGAATACAGTTGGTAAGAGTTGGGTGCCAATATCCAGACAGTTCAACCTAACTGAGAAATCCAGACTTCCTACTCACTGAGATTCAGATCCTAGTGAATTATGACCTCACCAAAGTTGCCAGCTTCGCTGTGACATGCCTGAACGCCAAGTCAACTTTTCTGTGTAACTACAACAGAAACAAAACCTAAAACAGTTTATAATATAAAAACTATTGTTTAATGTCTGTGTAATTAATTCAAGATTAGGCATGACTTCTTTTATGACTTCTTTTGAACTCTGTATAACTCCTAAAGGGACAACTACCAGATTCCTTGATTGTTTTTTTAACTTTGAGTCAAGATTTGATATGGAATTGATTTACATTTCAGTTATGCACCATCATGTCTTATGGCACATTTGTTACTAAACATTCCATCATACACCACAAAAACCAAGCCAAGAGCTTGTTAGCAGAAGAAAAATCTCTTTGTAATTGTAAAAAACCTTGTTTTAAAGACTGGGAAACATATTAAATTAGGAGTAAGGGCACTGAGGGTCTACGTCTGCACTGCCCGATGTTATAGTCCCTGTCCACAGTGGCAATTTACATTTACATTTTAATTAAATTAAAACTCTTCAAAAAACTTTTTTATTACCTTAATTTTATTTTATTTTCTTTGAGTTATAATTGACATACAGCATTATATTAGTTTCAGACGTACAGAAAAGTGATTTGCTGTTTGAATGCATTGTAGAATAATCACTACAATTAGTCTAATCATCTGTTACCACATGCTAAGTCATAAAAAGTTTTCTTGTTATGAGAGCTTTTAAGATTTAGTCTCTTAGCAACTTTGAAATATACTATACAGTATTATTAACTATAGTCACCATGTTGTATTTTACATCCCCATGGCTTATTTATTTAATAACTGAAGTAAATGCTTTCATCCCCTCCCCCACCCACTAATTCCCAGCCCTGGCAACCACCACTCTGTTCTCTGTATCTACAAGCTAGATGTTTTTGGTTTTTGGTTTTTGATTCCACACATATGTGATATCATATGGTATTTGACTTTCTCTGTCTGACTTAGTTCACTTAGTATAATGCCCTCAAGGTCCATCTATGTTGCTGCAAATGGCAAGATTTCATTCTTTTTTAAGTGTCTCAAGACACTTTTAAACTCCTAAAAATTACTGAGGACCCCTAAGAGTTTTCTTTAAAATATGAATTACAATGACTGATAATTACTGTATTAGAAATTAAAACAGAAAATTTTAAATATCAACTCACATTTCATTAGCCATCAGAGCAATGATGTCATCACTCATCACATAGTCTGGGAGATTCTACTGTACACTCATGAGGGAGTTGGGGAAAAAAAATGTTTTGACCTAACCGATACTCTGAGAGGGTCTCAGGTTCCCCTCAGGGTTCCCAGGTCACTCTTGGAAAACCACTGATCTAGACCCTGGTCTGTTATGGCCTAGTTCTCTTGTTCCCCTTGTCTTCTAAATGCTATGGTGATTATTTTGCCCAATCAAAAATCAATGTTCTGATAATTTTAAATGTTTAGCAAAGTAAAATAAAATAATCTGAGTTATTTATCAAAGCCAAGATACTTTGAGGAGAAGGAAATGAAGACTCTCTCACCTCAAGATGACTTCTAATTGAATTGAGGCCTACCAGCACACTCCCATGAAAACATTAGCCATGGTTCAAATGAAGTGGGGCTTAGTGACCTCCCTGCTTGGCCTCATATTTTCCGAAACATATGTGAAATCTGCATTGCCTCAGACAGCACCTTGATTTTTATACTTTGAACTCTCCCAATATAATTGGTGCTCACCATTATGCCACCTGTTAGAAAGGACCTCTTAAAAGATCATTATGCAGCACAAATGATAAGTTCCAAAAATATGAAAATCCTGAATCTGACCTCAGCACCATTAAAATTATTTCAGAACATTTGCTTTTAGACTAGGTAGTCACAGGTACTTCCTACCTGGTCCTAAAAGTGTGAAAACATTCCACAATGCTATACTGCATCTCGAACTTTCACAGTAAATATTTTCTCTGTCAATATACTATTCCTAAAAGTAAAACTGAGTCACTGATAAAGCAGATTGTAATAGGTTAACCTTGATAGGCTTTGCAAAGATGGCTTTAGTAAAAACTAGTTCTGTTTTGGGAATTTGCAAATGTCCATTATGGTAGTGATCTGAATTTGGATGATTTTAATGATAAAACTCAGGAAAGATTCCACAGATACTACTAGCATCTTTTCAGGTCTTTTTATGTAGGCACATGATGTTTGAGATACATAAGTAAATGAGATAGGAAAGGAAGACTTCCCGCGACAGTGGTGAAAGACAGACCCAGCCTGGGAAACACTTCAGTGTGGCAAGTTTTGCTTCTTCTCTCCCGTAGATTCTCTGCTAGTCATCAGCAAAAGAAGTTACTCGGAAATAATCTCTTCACTCCGAAGTGACCGAGTCCTCTTTCCTCCTTTTCTTTTCAGATGATACCAGTTCACCCTTCAAACACTTCACAGGTTGTTCCTAGAGGAGCCAAGTGTGTGTCCTGAGCAAGTGTGACCCTTGAGCCAAAGCAAGTTTCCTAAGTGATGCAGTTTGGCCTGGCCATCTGATTGGCCTGTATTCATTTCCAACTTCTTTCAGTGTATGAGCTGGGCTACAAATGAAGCAAGTGGTATGAGGTGGACCTTCTTCATGTATTACTTCAAGAAAAAGAAGTCATTCTTGCAGATTCATAATAGCCTCAGTCCTTCACTGTAAACCCAACTTCAGAAAGAAGCAGGAATGGGCACAATTATCCTCTTGTTGATCTGGACCTCATCTAGTTGTAACTCCTCCAGATTTTGCTATGAAAATGCCTCACTTTCAAAAACCTCACAAATATATGATCTGTGCTGGGAACACACTGTGCTTAATATCATTTTTACTCTCTTGATTTGAAAAGGAAGAGAGGCTTTGCAAAATAAGTTGCTTGTACTGAACAGTTGTATCACTGCAAACTGGATCTAGCACATTGTAATAGGTTACATGTAAAAGTACTGCATGTCTTCTAAAGAACACTAAAATAATACTTAAAAAAATCATTGAAAGAAGAGTCAGTCTTGGGCTAATATTTGTACTCATAAGATTTGTATGCCCTGGTCTCGCTTTTACTTCTGAACTGCTTTCTCTTTCTCTTTCCAGCTGGTGATTGTAACATCTCTTTATGTTAGAGTTAATAAATCTCCTTCCTTTAGGCCTAGTGCCTTTCTCTTGCAAAGACAGTGCAAACTTGTCTGACCATCTCCCTCTGCATTATTCCAAATTCACTAGCCCTGAATGTTATTCTGTCCTCGTGAAGAAGTCCATGTTGTATCATGCTTCTTCTGATCTTCTGGAATGGGACCTGTATAACTTGTTCCAGGTGTAGAGGCAGTGATAACACCCACTATAGATGTATCTCAGGATTTTCTGCTCTGGGAATAGAAGGGGGAAGAATTTGCTTACCAATATTCACTTGGTGACAGCAAGGGGATCAACTGCCCCTCACTTCTCGGTGTCCCCAAGTCAGAGAATCCCAGGGTATGAAGTAAAAGGCCAAGTGCTGTCCAATTAGGGCTGCACAGAGCTGGCTGCTCATGAACGACTGGTAGAGGGTGGGCCCAGGGGATGTGAGGCAGGCACAACCAAATACAATAACGACAAATTATAATAAGTATTATGAAAGTCTATGGACTGTATAGTGATGCTTTTCATTGGTGCAGAAAACAAAATGTGTACAAAGAAATAAGATGAGCATCGAGCAGGTCAGATCCCTCCCACCCAATGTTCTGGCTGTCTTCACATCCCATTTCTTGATACCCTTGCCCAGCTAGCTGCCTTTGGTCCCAGTTTGTTGGGTTCTGAGAATGTGCCCCAGCAAAGCAGGCTGTGGTTTTATTGACAAAGTTCCTTAGTCTCCCCGTTTGATGGCTCATAGCAAGTCAAGATGTAGTCCTTGCTGGGTCTTCCAGTCATGCTACTGTCATTCCAATTGACTGATGCTGCCTGACCTTTGGTTGGTTTGGATCAGTGCCTGAGTTGCTTCTCCACTGGCTAAGGGCAAAGGAAGGCAGCCAAACCATTATGGGCTAGAGATAAAGCTCTGGACAGCACTGCTGATGGGAGGAAGCTGAGAGAAGCCAGAGAAAAAGGAGAAGAAATGCGTGGTCCCCCTCCTTGGCAGATAAGAAACTGCACACGCAGCTGTGATCAACACGGCTTCAAACAGGGTGCGGAAAGGACAATTGCGTAATGAACTGGACCTCTCAGTGCCATCTTGAATAGGCAACCTTCATCATAGCTCTTGTGTCCTAGCACAGAGGCCTGCTTGCTAATCAGAGTCAAGGACTCTGCTTGTTGTTCTTTTAGGGAACCTGCAAATAGAACCCCTTACAACTGCCTGAATTATGAGTCTTGATTCAATTAAGATAATAAAAAGCAAGATAAAAGACCAAAATATCATCCTTACTAATAACAAACTGATATTAGAGATGGTGGTTTGTATCTGCGGGTAGGTGAACTCCTAATGCGGAAGCCCAGAATGAGTCAGACTTACCGACCCAGTCAAAAGCTGCATTGGAAAATCTCAGCCATCCCCTGTGGGACAAGCTATTTTCACATGTGGCAGAGAGCAGAGCAGGTCACTTGCTAGGTGGGCAGGTATTTTCCAAGAGAAAGGTAAGAGGGAGATTTGTTCTGCAAATCCAGGTGGTGTAGTATGGACTCAACTACCTAGAGAAGTCAACTTTGCTCTCAGAAGCAAAGATCAGACTACATAATTTTTAATACACCTTCTTCTCTATAGGGGGATTCATCATGAGGGGGCAGAAGCAGGTTTACAATAAAAAATCTACTTTTCCTGAGCAGGACAAACCTGAGCTCAATCTGCACAGTCCCTTATGTATGATCTGTTCTTCATGGGTAGATTTGCTGTCAGATCCTTTTCCTTCATACTGCAGTTCACTCTGTTGCTGTAGATTTTGACTCCCCTGGGTCAGTCTTGAGACTGGTAAAGAAAGGATGACAAGGAAACTAACATTTATGAAGAAAATATTTTTATACCCATTTGTTTACTAAACAGAGAAAAGGAGCGTGAAAAAGATTAAGATCTGTACTATATCTCAATGATTCTCAGAAGACAATTTTATCACACTTTAATAGCTTTGAAATCATGATATGCTTACCACTAAAGGGAACATGGATCATTTGGCTGATTTTTTCTTTCTAAATGGTATATAAAATAATGATGTCTTACAATCCATGGTGTCTTAGATTTGATAAGTGACTGATAAATGACAAGCCTAGAATTTGTCACCTGGGTTGTATGGTTACAAACTTTAGATGGTCTTCTGGCCAAAAAACAATTTTTCCCTGAAATTTACAGGCAATTAAGACAACAGGTGTCTCATGCTTCTATGCAAATGATTTCCTCTCTTCCCCCTTCCTCACATCATTTCATATAATGTCATGCGGTTTGGCATTTAGTCTTGCTTGAGCACATCTGTATAGCATTATGCAGCTTAGGAGCCAAATTCCTTCTTTCCCTGTGAACTGAGGCTACTTAATGGGTTCTCTGAAGGGAACTGATGAAACACATTCATTATCACAAGTCGAATTAATGGTAGTTGAATGTTCCAGCAGCTGGGCCTTGTTAGAAAAATAAACCGAAGCTGACACTTTATGAAACTCTACTAAAGTGGAATAGAGGGAAAAGGCTGGGGAACTTTTTTTATTGCTCAAGACTTCTCCTTGTTGCAATTGAGAAATATGAAAAATAACTCAAGTGATTGTTCGGTAGTTGGTTTCTCAAGCAATACTTTGAAATCTTTTTTCAGTTAAATAATCTTAAGTGTCTGCTTTGTGCAAAGAGCAAACCAGTGGCTTCAGGGGATATGGCCACCTGCCATAAGAAATATATCTAACATGATATAAAAAGGAAACCGCTGAGTGCACGCATGACTGACAGACAGGAAAGTAAGAGAAGGTCAGAGAGGTGATCCGGGGTTTTGAAGAAAGAAGTCACATATGTAGGAGGCAATCAAGAAAAGCACCGTGGAAGCAATGGCAGACCTTTGAACACTTCTGTAAAATTTTCTCAAAGAGAGATGGAATTGAAACTTTGGGCTCCAACTAATGGCAGTCTTGGTTATTTGGAATCACCTACAGAAAACAAATAAAAATTATAGATAAAATACTTTAAAAAATTATTCTAAAAGGTGAAGAACCAAATAATGAAGAATTATTAGATCAAGATTTGAAGAACATCAGGAACTCAGATAAATCATTGGAGCACGCAAGACCCCTTTGTCCCTAAGGTTTACTAATTCTCCCAGACCTGAACTTTAGTTTTGATCCCTCACATATAATGGCCAGTCTAATAGAAGACTACTTTCAGTGAAGTCATAACCCAGGAGACTACACAGACAGGATGAAGAAGAACCCAGTATAAACCAAACCTCAACCATATTTTGCATTAAGTGTTTAAGTGCAGGTAACAAACTTTAAGATTAAGGTGATCATAGACTGAGAATGATTTGAAGCACAAATCAACTTGGAGAAAGGCGATGAGCAGTGTACAGCATGCACCATCAAGTTCAATATATTTTATTTGCTGCAGTAAGCAATAACCACATCCATGCAGAAACCAAGAATGTGTAAGGGTGCATATGTACGTGTGTATTGATGGCACTATGAACTGACACTTTACTTTTAGGTATAATCTCTTTTTAAAACTGTTATCTTTAATGGCAATGAATCTGCCTGCATTTATAGACACTGGGTGGATATTTAAGTCAAGAATATCCAGTTTAAGGTTTTATGTTCTAAATATCCTTCCTGCCATGAAATAGTTTCTCTTATTCTACTAGTGCTAAGTATGGAGTAGTGAGCCTTTTCAAAGAATTTCTCTCTTTAAAGTACACTAACAATGGGTCAAAGTTATTTAAGAGCTTATAATAAAAAAAAGCAATTTTTCTCAGAGGACATGCCAGTTGTTTTCCTTCAGTTGTTTGGACTATTGGAAGGCATCACATACCTGGTGCTTTCATGCTATAGCCAGGGTCATTAATCATTTGAAGTATAAGTATGAAATACAAAGTTTTTTTTCTTTCAGTCTTCATTGCTGGATCAGCTTTGACTTCCCGATGCCTAAGTGCTGGCATAGTGTCCTAGTCTGTCCAAGACCTCTTCTCAATTTTATCTACAATCAAGATGTAAGTTAAGTTACCTAGTTCAATAGCTTTCATTATCACTTACATGCTGATGACCCTGCCCTCTGACAGGTCCACCTCTCACCTTTCCTCTGAGCATCAGGACAGACGTTGCAACTATTCAACATCTCCACTTAGACGTATAACAGCCATGTTCCAAAGAAGAGCTCTGGTTAACCTCCAACATAAACTTACTTACCCCTGGTCTTTGTTTAGTAAAAGGCACCATTGTTCTGTTCTCACTTTGCCTGGAAGTATGGGGCCACACAAATGACTGGGCAAGCTGCAATTATGCAAAGTGATCTTATGGTTATAGGAAAATTGCGATTTTTCCTTTAAAAAATTTTTGTCTGAACATTCAAATCTCCCTTATTGTCAGTTGTAAATGTGTAGGGAAATGAAAAAAAGTGAAACTAAGCTTATTAATACACTGTAATTATAAACACTGTAAACACTGAGTGTGAAAGTGTTGTATTTCTTTCTTAAAAATTTACCCAGAGCAAACGTGTTTGCCTTCTCACTGTATAAACTATGCTATGCACTGAGCATCTTTTCAGTTGGAGTCAGCATTTATTATTTTATCCTTTGCACTTTCAATGTCATGGTATATCTCTAAAGTTACTTTAATGTGAAGTTTTTGCTGGTGTCACTTTGTCTGTGGTATCTTTATCCTGATCCCAACCACTCTCCTCGCTGATGCCGGCCAGTTCACCTTTGCTAAATTCCTTTGGCTGCACAGCTAGTCTCTCCAAAGGTGGCAGTGTCAACACGCCCGTAGTCAGCTATTTCTTCTCTAACTCCATTTATATTTGATTTGAATCTCACGTCCAAACTGACAACCATTTTTCCGTGATGTGCTGCCTTTCTAGTTTGTTGGCTAGTTCCCTCTGTTTTTGATCCACTTCTGTGAACTAGTCTGTGACTTTAGCACAGGGAAAACACAGGCAGCGCACGGTGCTCATGGCCGGCTGTCTGCGGGGTGACCAACTGCCCACAGACTTTGTAAGAAGCGCCGTGGGTGGTCACTGATCATCCTGCCCAACTAAATTTACATAATGATTTGCAAGCTGAAGAGGGAGCCGGCGGTGGGGGTGGGGGCAAGCCGTGGACTGGAGTTATTTAACCAAGTATACTGACTGAAGTTTGTGCATCTGGAAGCAGAACCATGCAAAGCAAAACTACCAATATGTTGGCCAGTACTTGTTACTGGATTTTTTTTTTTTTTTGCCAGAATTGTAAATCAAAGGGTGTATTCCTCTGCATGTCCATTTCATTCTTCACTGCCTAGATGTTGTACTTGTCTGTGTCAGTACGACCGTGAGAGGCCTTTTCGTGGTGGTCACTCTTTTTTTGGCCTTTAATATAATACATAAAGATAAAACAATCTCACACGGAGTTTTAAAGAGGCAAGTTCCTTACAACTATTGCTATTTCTCTGTGAACTTGTCTAGTTGGAATATCCACCAGGATGTCCAACATCTAGGGTTTTGTAAAATGAAAATCAGCTTTTGGAAATTTGGGTATTGGGCATTGATTCTCCATTTTCAGGAAGTGTTTCTCAGTATTATTGTTACTATTATTATTATTACCTCCCCACTTCATGGAGCCTTTTTAAACATACTTTTCCTAATCAACACCCTTCTCCATAAAATTTTTATACCACAGATACACTACATGTCTGTTCATTTACTGTGGCCCTTTGGAAGGCCATGAACCAGTATAAAGTCTAAGGTAATTCTACTCTCCAAGAACCAAGTTTTCATCTCCTTAAGGGCAGTATCACCTTCACTGAGGATGTATGTCTTAAGGTTATATGCTCAGTTCCGATTAGAAACATCTGTAAACTTTAACCAAAGGTACTAAGGGGTTAAAGTAAGAGTTGCATGAACATCATTTAAACCAGTCTGGAAAAACATTCCCTAAAATATATGTGATGTGAAGGGGTCTTGACATTCTTGGATTTAGAGATTAACAATGCAATATTATTTATTTGTTCAGCAAATATTCATGAAGTGTTTTATATGTACCACGCAATATTTGTGGACTAAGGATGATGGAATCTATGTTATGAGATACTGAAAAATTCTCTGGTGTCCTGCAGTGATGTAAATAGTGGCTGATAAAAGAAATACCTGCTTAGTTCTTTCTATCTCTACAACATTATTCTACCCCCGCCCCCCACTTTTCTGTTTCTTTCTGTCCAGTTTTGGATTTACCAAATCCCACAGTGATCCGCTCTACCTCTGCTCAATCCATCTTGAGAGAAATATTAGATCAGGCATATGAAACACTTGGGGTATTTGCTTATAATATAAATTTTTGTCCCTTATCACCCTTTCCACACTATGATTTGGATTTCATTGATTTAGAGGATGGCAAATCAAATGTGGCATTTTCATAAGCACAGCAGAGCACATGTTGAGAAGCAGGACACCAGAATATAAATTTTTTGAGGGCAAGGTTTGGTTACGTTCACTACAAACATCTCCAGTACCAATGTCAAAGCCGTGTCTAGCACATGGTTGATGCTTCATATGCATTGGCTATCTTTATCATAATAACGAGTTATTTTTAAGCAAATATCTTCCTATGTATCTTCCTTTTAAGTTATATATATACCTGTCTATTCCCTCTGTCTTAACTATATTTTTATATTTTCCCTTAGACATATGTTTTGCTATCTAAATACATGAAAGTAGATAATCAGCTTTTTCCCACTTTGCATACAAGAAGTGCAGTTTTCTGTCACATTCCCTGTCGTTCCCTTCCCACTCCCTCTCCATTTCTGAGACGAGTTTTCATTGAAAAACAAGCATGTATGATTTTCTTAGAAATTGCCTCAAAGAACAACAAAGGGGAAAAGAAAATCACTTGAAAGATGATTCATAGTAGGCCAGACCTGAGCCCAGTCTTCATTCTTCCTCTTTGCCCAAATTATTTCCTGACATGTTGTCATACAACAAAATTTATGTCATTCTCCAAGTGAATCATGTCAATATAGGTAAACAGAATCTGTTTTTCACTTTTTAAACTTGATCACCGCATTAATGAAGCACTGCTTGTGCTGAGTATCCCCAGGTAACTCAGGCTGTGTTTTCTGGCCTTACCACCCTCTCCCCTGGGGTCCCAAACTATTTTCTAAGTAAGAGACATTTGACCTCAGTTCTTCTCTGCCTCCTTTATTCTTTGTGCTCCTGCCTTCTCTCTTCTTCTAGGCCATCTCTTTCTGCTCCTGAAAAAAAACTAGAACACTTTGTTATAGCTACTTAACAGGTAGAAGGGTTATTTCTCCTAGAAATAGGATGATATTATACATACACATATGAAAACATATTCTCTAAATTTGGAAAATAGCTGCCTGGAGCACTGATAGTCACCTGTTCTGGGGAGGAGAACAAGGGACGGGATAGAAGTGCAGGCAAGAGAGCAGACCTGACTGCCTTGGGACCACCATGGCTTGAGTAAGGTAGTACTTACCTCTTATGTGAAGAAAGTTGGGCATTGTCTAGATCCCAGTTGAATTAAATAACGTACCACCTCATTTATCCATCAGCAAGTTTAGAAGTCTGGGCACAAACCGCTGTTCAAATTAAGGGCAGAATCTATGTTATAAGTCATTGAGAACTTCCTTGATGTCCTGCAGTGGTGTGAACAGAATAGTAAATAGTGGCTGATGAAGTAATACTTGCTTCATTCTTTCTATCTAGAATGTTATCCACCCTTTTTCTGTTTCTGTCCAGTTAAAATATAGACATTTAAAGATATTTCTGAAAATAACTCTTGTATAAGGGAGAGAAATTGGCAATAGCAAATTCAGATGGGGTTACATCCTATTATTTAAGGTGACAAGCTGGAACATGTCCTCATGAAATATAATCCCTTCACCACCAGAACCCTATCTGCTCAGGTAGAATAGGGTCATTCTTTCTCTTTTTTCTCCTTTCTAATTCTCCATCTGTCCCCAAATATCCCCTCATTGTGTTACCATAATACTTGAAATTCCACCTCTGTTTCATTCTGAGGGGGCTGAGGTTTATTTGCTTCCCAAAGCCTCCTCACTGCTAAAGGCCTACTTCCTTAAGCTCTCACTTACCTTTCAAGTCTCAGCTCCTGTGTGGTATCCCCTGTGAACCCCATCACCTGCCTTGCCCCCTGGCTCACTGTAGCCAGTCTCACCAGGCTCTTACTGCCCTTCCCCTGTCTGAGTCCTTGCTATAAGACAAGCTCTTTGCAAAATGTCTTAGAAGGATGCGTGGAACAACAAAAAAGAAGGCAGGATAAGGGCCCAGAGGTGCTGGTGAGGGTAGGCAGCGATTATAAAAAGGCTGATCAGGGTAGATTAAGTGAGAGGTTGACTTTTAAACAAAGACTGGAAGGAATGAGGCAGTCACATATGGGGATATTATGGGTATTAGGGACTAAATGCATGCATCCACACCAAAATCCATATGTTGAGCCCTTTTCCCAGGTAATTGGGGTTAAATGAGGTCATAGGTCAGGGCCCTGATCCGGTAGGATTAGTGTTTTATAAGAAGTGACACCAAAGAGCTTATTATCTCTCTCTCTCTACCAACCAGGCGAGGGTACAGTGTGAAGGTGGCTGTTGTCAAACCAGGAAGAGAGAGTTCTCATCAGAACCCAATCCTGCTGGCGCTCCAATCCAGCTTCTAGAACTGTGAGGAAATGCATGTGTATTATCTAAGTCACACAGTCTATGGTAGCAGCCTGAGCCGACTAACACAGGGGGTGAGATGGGAGGAGTGTCAGAGAGTGGACATAAGGCCTTGTTGGCCAGTGTAAGAACTTGGGCTTTTCTCTGAGTGAAGTGGGAAATAATCAGAAAGTTTTGAGTAAAACAATGACGTTATCTAATTTATGCTTTAAAAACAACTATGGCTGCTATTTTGAAACAGACTGTGGGAGTGAGGGTGGTAGGTACAGAAGCAAGAGGTCAGTGTGGAGATTCTGGTACCCAGGTGAGGGAGAATGCTAGCCCAACCAGGGGGTAGTTGAGGTGGTGAGAAGTGGTCAGATCCCAGAAGTATGTTCAAGGTAGACTCCACAAGATTTTCTGACAATGATAATATGTAACATGTGGGTAAGAAGAAGGCAAGAAAAACTCCAAGATTTTTGGCTTGAACAATTAGAAGGATGGGGAGTTGCTACACCTATGATGGGGAGCTGCAGCGAGGTCAGGTTACTAGGGATGACCTGTAGTTCAGTTTTGAACAAGTTAACTCTGAGGTGTTGATTAGATATTCAAGTGGAAATTTTCAGTAAGAAGTTAGGCATACAAGTCTGGAGTTCAGGAGAGGGCTCAAGGGTGGAGTTTTAAGTTTGGGAATCATTGACACACAGATGATAAAGTCATGAAACTCGATGAAATCATTCAGATCTGTTATCTCTTCCCCTATTTTGAAATTCCGTCACTGCTCCCCTATTCATTGTGCTGCTCCTGCATTTTCTAAGATCAGAACAGGAGTTAAGGGATATAGTGGAAGAGAACAAAAATTCTTTTACTTAATTGCTGCTGTTGGTGATTCTTTCTTGGGTGACACTGGCTGGTTATGCATTGTATTGTAGCAGGCTATCCATGTCAGCACTTTTATGGACATGTTGGTTAGCTCCCCAAATATCCTACCCACAAAAGACTGCACTTTTCCATACCCTCACAGGGGGTGGGGGGGACAGGATGCAGGTCCCTCCTAACTTTTCATGAACCCCTGCCCCAACTTCTGCTCCTGATGCACTATACCCCCAGCTTCTTTCTGCTATTTCCTTGATCTAACAGGAGACCCCCTTTATAATGTCCCTTAAAGATGACTTATGTCATTATATTTATAACTAAAATATGTATACATAGGAAAGTAGGCTGACAGGAGAAATACTAAACTGATGACAATAATTATGCTAATATAATGGGACTTGGGTTATTGCTTTCTCATCTATTACCCAAATGTATTCTGATGTGGTTAAATTTCTTTTTCAGTGAAAAACTATATGTATATGGCATTTTATGCATACAAGTATATGTAGTCTATTTTGTATACAAGTACATATAAATCATTTTATAAATCATTTTTGTATAAAATACAAAATATTTGTGTACATACATGCATATTTAATACACGGATACTACAGAGTTTTTCCTGAATATGTGTACATATACAAATACACACACACTTATGTGTATGCATATCACACACACACATGCCTATATTTAAATATTTTTTATCTATATTTAAATTTTAAACTTATTGCTGTTCTTCCCCAAAGATGACACCACCATAGTATATCACTTAATTTTAAAACATGGACTATCTTAAAGCATTCCAGATTGAAAACATAGGCTTATTATTCTTAGATACGATGGGTGTGACCCACTCATTAAGAGGCCTGTTTTCCAGTAGTCCTAATTTAGAGACTATATATTTGGGGGAATGGTGAATGCTAAAAAGTAACATTCTTTTTCCTTACCCCAATAAACTCTTAATTAGCAGACATTTTTAAGTAAAGGGATTCCAGCAGATGTTTAAAAAAAGAAAAGGTAAAAAGATTACTATGGAAAATCTTTTGAAAAATTGAGTGATCAGGCTTAAGGTTGATCTTCTGGGAAGGAAAACTGTAGCTTCCTTGCCAACACAACCTTGTCAAACAGCTGTAAAGTGTTAATGTTTCAATGGTGAAAGTAATGAGGTAGATAGGAAACATTGCCTTAGAACTTGTTTAGAAAGTATTGATTCTTGATTCAGATGCATAGGAAAATAAGTGACACATAGATCTTAACTGAAATGAATAAAAGGATGATAATTAATGTTACTGTATGAACGATAACATTAACAGATGATCACTATCATTTACTGAAAACTTGTTATATGTCAGGCTCCTGTGTTAGCACTTGACATATATCTCCCTAGAGCAACCTTGGTAGCAGTGATGGGGGAATGGCTACTTTTTTTCTTATTTTGTAGAGGCAGAAATTGAGGCCAAGAGAGGTTAGGTAACACCACTAAGAAGTACACATGTGCGCACGCACGCACACACACACACACACACACACACACACACACACACATGCATATAACACATCGTTGAAGTAAGGGAAAGATATGCTCAATCCTTAGAAAGACTCAGTGTTATGAATATATCAATTTTGCCTAAATTGATCTAGAAGTATATACAACAATAAAGTACAAGTAGGTTCATTTCCTTTGGAATCAGGCAAATTGATTATAAAGTTCACATGGAGAAAGTAACAGTTGAAAAGAGTCATGCAAGCTTTGAAATTGGAGAGTCACAAGAGGAGGATTAACATCACCAGATACTAAATCATATAAAGGCAGAGTAATTTTTAAATTCTTATGGTGGCTTATGAAGAAACAGAAATCAGTAGACTAGAATGGGAAGTTGGGAACTGAATTCACATAGACATTAAATACATGCTAAAGAAGGTTTTTAAAAACAATGGGGGGGAAGGGATAAGCAAATAAATGAAGCTGTGACAAATGGCTAACCATCTGAGAAAAAAAATGAAGCTGGATCTCATCTGACTCTTACACCAAAATAATTTCCTGACAGATCAAAGATCTAAAGTTGAAAAAAAAGAGTGGGGGATTTAGAATAGGGAAGTTCTATGGAAACAAAGCACAAACTCCAGAAAGCATTAAGAATAAATTTAATGAATTAACTATACCGAAAATAATATTTTACCATGGAGAAAAACTGAAATAAAATAAAAAATACAAATGGAAACTACAAAATAAATACTTTAGAGAAAAATGTTTATTTCCTTAATATACAAAATCTCTTACAAATAAATGATTAAAAGATAATAATCAATAGAAAAACTTCCCAGAAAATATGAATGGCTGCAAAGAAAATGAAAAGAAGCTCAACATCACTCATAACTAGAGAAGGACAGAATCAAACAATGAAACAGTATGTTCACTATCAGTCTGGTAAAGATCAAAATGTTTGTTAAACAGCACTATTGCAAGGAGATTGGGAAAGAAGCATTTTTGTAGTTTAGTAGAGGGAGTTTAAACTAACTCAGGTTCTTTGGAAATGTTTTGACAGTGTTTATCAAAATATAAAATGCATGTACTCTTTGATTCAGAAATACCTGTTCTATGAGTTTACCCTATAGAATATACTTGTATAACATGTATACAAAAAAGGTGAATACTTAAATTGTTCACTAAGATTATTTATTGTATTTAAAAAGTCTGAAAACACCTAAATGTCCATTAGAATGGAGTGGCTAAGCAAACAATGGTAGATACCCCCAATAAAATATTCTGCCTCCACTCCCCATCCTGAGTAGATAGATAGATAGATATGATGACATGAAACAATACTCCCATTCTGGTGCATGCAGAGAATATTTCTGGGAATATATATGCAACAAAATTGGTAAAAATCATTATTCTGGAAACCAGGAAATAATTCAGCATTTGGGGTATGTGGAAAACTTACCACTCCCATTTTTAAAAAACTACATACCCCTTACACTGTTTCAGTTTTTACCGTGTACATCTTTTCTTTCAATAAATACAATGTATGTTCCTGATGATGCTGATTTTAAGTCGCATGGGTAAGAAATAGCAAATGAATAAAATGATGTGCCAGTAGGAGTATGGATACCCTTTGTGACCAGATGGCCCAGCACTGTCATGGTTTCACCCCAAGGGGACTGGGTCAGAGCTGGGCTCATCCAATGTGTTCTCAGGCAGATCTTAAAAGTGATGGATAATTTTCATAAAGGATCCAATTAATGGCCTTTCTTAATTATGGACCTGCCTTAAAGATAAGGGATCTACCTCACTTGGGGTCTTGCTAATGGGTTTCAGCCCCAGGCAAGTTCACTATGGATTCAATGTGACCAAAGAAATTGACAGCAAAACGTTCTTGGGGTGAAAGGGTTTATTACCCTTATTACCCAGCTTGTTCTCCTGGCGGTAGGTTGAGCACTAGCGACTCTGCCTCTGCCCAGAGCACTGGGCTAAGCTCTCTATATAGCGCAATAATAGCTTATTGCCTAAAGGTAACCTAGCAACAGGCCAGTTACATCATCAGGCGGTTTAAGTTCAGTGAGGATCCTGGCCATAGGAACCCCAACTTCCCCACACCTGGTGACCTTTGTTTTAAAACAATCACATTGCAGTGAATCAGACTGGAATAGGGGCACACTGGAATGATAGAGGCTAATAAGGAGGTAATTTTAGGGACAGAGGCAAAAGTTTGAGAAGGCCAGAACTAAGGCAGTGGCAGAGGGAAGAAAAGGAGAGCTGAAGGATGTGGAAAAGGGTATAGAAGTGGCAGGAACTGAGCCTGCTGGATGTGGCACAGAAGGAAAGGGCCCGTCTATGATAACCCCTAAGTCCCTGGTTTAGGCAGCTAGGGGAACTCTCCAGTGTTTTAAAAGAAAAGAAAAGGCAAGTAGGTTTGGGGGATATCATGATTGCACCTCCTTCTCCTTGAGCTACCTGACCTTTGGGGTCAGACATAGTCATGGGGAAATGTTTGTTTCAGGGGTGGGGGAGTTGGTGAAAGGTGGGAGGACAACACTTTTCAGCAGTGACAATGATTGAGTCTCAAGGGAAGAGAAAAATCCCAGTGTGAGTGGTGAGTTCTGGAAGGAGATTTGGCTAAATTAAATGCTAATATATTTTTATTGGCACCAAAAAGAAAATGCTGAAGACAGGCATCAGTCCAGACCGAGATCATAGTACCTGATGATCCAGTGGAGGGAGGCTGGTAGAGCTGGTGAGGAGGAGCAGTCGGGATGTCTTAGCCTGATGAATTACAGCGTCATGGGGAAGAAATGTACCTCACCCAGAAAAACACAGAGGGTCCCTTTCTGGAGATTTTATGTCTCAGCAACCCACAGAGTCTGGGTGTAACCAGGGTGGAGATGGCTTCTCTAACTGAAGCGGAAGCATCGAGATAATGGGGGAAAAAACTCAGGATTTTCAGTTTCATGCCTTGGCTCTGTCACTAGCTGGTTTAAAAATCTTTAGCAAGACATATAAGTTTGTGTTGATTTAAAAGATCCTCTGTGAAATGAGGTAAAATGTAAAGTGGTTGTAATTTTGACAGCTTATAAAGACCATGAGCAAATATCCCAGACTTGAGGGGTATGGGAAAGCCTCCTGGAGGAGGTGATATACAAACCAAGATCATTTTTCAGCTCTTAGTTCCTTTAAATGTTAGGTCAGGTGAAGGGCAAGAGAAATTGATTCAAGTAGCGGGAACAGTATGAATAAGAGCTTTAAGCCAAGAAATGGAATAGACCTTCAGAAAGACTGGAAATAATTTGATATGTCTTTTAGAGCATAATCAGGTGAAAGACATTTACCTCTTTGGTCCTTTTAATCATCCTCTAAAGTACATACTAGTGTTGACATTTTGTAGAAGAAACTGAAATTCAGAACAGTTACTTACCTGAAATCACACACCATGTAAATGGTAGGACTAGTAGGGTCTGTCTACTCCAAATCACATTTTGACTATAAATTTTTATCACTTTCCTAGTGTAACACATCAAGATGGGTGGGTGGGGGAAGCAGTAATGAAGGCATGTTTTCCTCAATGTGTCTAGCAGGTTATGTTTTGAAAAACTCTTTGAACTTAATGAAAAAAATCATAGTGAAAAAATGTAAAATGTGTCCGACATTAAGTATATAGTTTGAACCACAAACATAAGGAAGCAAAAAAATTTCCAGTAAAATTAGTGAAATAAATACATGAATCACTAACCCTGGTTTCTTCCAAGTAGTTCACTATATCCTTTAGAAACTGTCTCACATCTAGGCATAATTAATGCAAGCCAGATTTGGTGACCTTCGTTGTTCATTACAAATGTGCATAAAAACCACAGTAATTTGATATTCTTTTACAATTGCTTCAACCAGAGCAATTTCATTTTAGAAAAACCATGTATTTCCCCCTGAACACACAAAAAACAAATAACCCGATTAAAACAATGGGTGGAGTATCTGAACAGATGCTTCTACAAAGAGGAAATATAAATGGCCAACAGGCACATGAAAAGATGCTTCGCATCACTATTCATCAGGGAAATGCAAATTAAAACCACAATGAGATATCACCTCATATCAGTTAGGATGGCCACTATCCAAAAGACAATAAACAAAAAATGCTGGCAAGGATGCAGAGAAAAAGGACCCCTCTTACACTGTTGGTGGGAATTTAAATTGGTTCAACCACTGTGGAAAGCAATATGGAGGCTTCTCAAAAAAATAAAAATAAAAATACCATTTGACCCAGGAATTCCTAGGAATTTGCCTGAAGAAAACAAGATCCCTGATTCAAAAAGACATATGCACCCTCATGTTTATCACAGCACTATTTACAATAGCCAAGATATTGGAAGCAACCTAAATGTCCATCAATAGATGAATGGATAAAGAAGATGTGGTACATATACACAATGGAATATTATTCAGCCATAAAAAGAAAAGAAATCCTGCTGTTTGCAAGAACACAGATGGATCTACAGGGTATTATGTTCAGTGAAATAAGCCAGGCAGAGAAAGACAAAATACCAAATGATTTCATTCACTTGTGGAGTATAAAAATAAAGTGAAACAGAAGGAAAAAAAAAGCAGTAGACTCATAGACACCAAGAAAGAACTAGTGGTTACCAAAGGGGAGGGGGTGGGGAAGGAGAAGGAGATTAAGGGGTAATTTAATTCACAATCACAATATAGGTAGGTCGCTGTCATGGTAGTACAGCATGGAGAATATAATTAATGCCTCTATAACATCTTACTATGTTGATAAACAGTGACTGAAATGGAGGGGGTGAGGTCTTGATAATAATATGGGTAAATGTTGAACCACTGTGTTGTGTATGTGAAACCATTATAATATTGTATATTAATGATACTTTAATTAAAACAAAAAGAAAGAAAGAAAAGAAAAACTATCCATTTTGAGAGATCCACTACAGGTTTGCCCTTTCCTTGAGCTCTCATTCTAGAGCCCTTGCCACATGCTAGGTCATGGTTATCCATTCTAAGGTCTTTTCTCTGTATTTTGGATCTTGCAGGTCCATTACACATTGTTAGTTGTGAATTTTATTTTTCTATCTTGCTTAGAATCCATTTGGCTTCCTGAATACAGGGGATTCATCTTTCCTAGAAAATTCTCAATCACTATCCTTTCAAATACTAGTTTTCACCCATTTTCTGTCCTCATTGTCTGGAATTAATTTCAGAAATAAGTTAGATATTCTCACACTATTCTAAAATCTCTTAATGTCCTTTACTTATATCCTATATCTTTATCTCTCTGTTGCATCCTAGATACATCTTGTTGCCTCTGTAGCTGAATATATTCTTCTGTTTAAGCCTTCCAGTGACATTTTACTTGAAGTAATCATTTTTTATTTCTTTAAGTTCCCTTTTGTAAGGTTGGAGGCACCAGAGGGAGGGGTGAGCACATCAGACACTGAAGACTTGCCAAAGTCCCCGGCTGCTGCCCCCTCCCAACCTGAAAAATGTGCCTTAGGCTAGCCAATTTTCACACTGCTGTAAATCTAAGCTCTCCTTCCCCCTACCTTCTTTAAAAACTCGCTGCCTGCCCTGCTGAGCATGACTTCCCCGGCCTGTGATAGCCAGACCAGGGAACATCACCCCAGAATTGCACTCAAACAAACTGTCTGGCCCTTTGTTGTCTCTCACTGCCTGCTTATTTCGGTTAAAATTTATCTTACACCTTTGTTTTGTTTTGAATTTGCTGTTCCTTTCCCTATTATGTTTCCTGTGCCCCCCTTTCCCCCAGCCCACCCAATCTGCTTGGTTTCCTAGTATCTTATTCTTTTCTTATGATTCAATTCCTCTTTGATATCTGATGATTTGAAACATACTTATAATGGTCTCCTTTTTCATTTTAAAACTTCTGCTTTTAGGGATGCTGTTTATTGTGGGTCTTGACTCTTGTTTAGGGTGGATAATTCCTTCAGAATTTTATATATACTCACGATGGACTCATTTTCAGCATGATTTTATCTTGGAGACCCCCATTGGGTGTGTGTTGAAAGTGTATCCTACTAGGGAAGTTTTACTTTCATTTCTGCCAGACATTGATCTGAGCCTGTTTCTATGCTACTTGGGATTTCCCAGACCATCTTCAGGTGTGATTTCCCAGACCATCTCCAGGTGTTACAGTGGCATCCCAGACCTGCCTGAGGGTGAATTCTTGGTAGAGATTTTTCAAGGAAGAAATTGGGTTTTTTTCCACCTCTTGTCCATGTTGAAGCAGACATGCTTCCTTATCACAAACTTGTATTTTTTAGTAGATTTATTTCTACTGAGGGTTTTGATTATATAACAGGATCTTCACTACAACTCTGTTTTACAAGGCATCACAATCAAGTCTTTGGTCCTAACATAAGATTAAAATGCCAGTGTGTAAGGTTAGAGATAAAGCAACTACCTTCCAGTCACAGCATTTCCCTATGAAATTCTGTCTCCTACTTTCTGATTCCTTTTTTGGGAGTGTTGGGAGACTACCCTGAGGTTTCTCTCTACTTTCTGGACAATTAAACTGTTCATTTGAAAAGATGTTTTTCTATCTTATTCAGTATTTCTATATAAGAAATATTTTATTTAAAAAAATGTCTGGAACCAGAAGTCCCATGCTCATTTACACTTCTTCCCTTGGTTTTAAGAGGAGTTCTCTCTGAGTTGTAGAAAGTCCCCACTGAGCTGTCTGCTAGCTACTCAGAATTGCCTGCCCCACCCTGGCATGGCTCCTGGCAGCCACATCTGTGGTGTGTCCCCACTCTCCTGTACCAGGGTGCTAGACCGTGAGTGGGTGCATGACTCAAACTGTCCCAACCAGATCCCTTTCTCTTGAAACTTGGAATTTTATATTCTAAAATGCCCCTAGTCTTGTACTTGTGGTCCTGAGATAGTTCTTTTTATTGAGCTCAATCTCAGAGTTCAGTGCCAGTGTGTAGCTTAGTAACAGGATGACTATTTTTGCCATGATCCACAGCAGCAAAATTTGCCACCTTATTAAGTTTAGAGGCTTGGTCTATGTAACTGTGGATAAGACAATATGAACAGGTACCCTAAAAGTGACTTTATTAAGCACTAATTAGGAAGTGATTTTTCAATTTTAATAATAAGGATAACAGTTTATGTTCTTTTATGCTTTCTTTTAAAACAACTTTAATTTTATTTCCTCTTAATAATACTGTGAAGGATAGAGATACTTTGTTTTGTTTTGTTTTGCCATATTTTCACATTCACAACAGAGTGTAGAAAAGTTCAGATACCTGCTCAGAATCATAATGTTTCTCCTGAGGAAATGTTTTCTCTTTCAACTATCTGTCTGTTTTCCCCTTTCTCGTATGTAGACACACACGGAGTGATAGAATTTTTTAAGGTAACTGCCCAATTCATAAAAACTCTTACTTTTCTGGGAACTGTTTCTTCACTCTATAGTGGTGGGTCCCAGATGCCTTGTTTGTACCATGTAACCACTATTTCTTGTCCACAGTTTATTGGACCTGTGTGGACACCTAAATCAATATGGACAATAAGGTCTTCTTCTCCAGAAACTAGAAACTTTCTCTTAGGGAAAGCAAGGGACTTTTGGTGAATGACATACCATAGAGACCAGAGAAGCAGAGAGAGAAATGTCAGGCCAGCTGAGAGAGGCAAAAACACAACAGATGCCAAGAGAAAGCCCTGAGGGCTCCTGTGGACTGAATTCCTTTCTTGCTATGGATGGAATGTGTGTGCCTCTCCAATGTTCATATGTTGGAACCCTAATCCCTATTTGGAGGTGGGGCCTTTGGCAAGTAATTAGTTCATGAGAGTGGAACCTTCACAAATGATATTAATGTCCTTATAAGAAGAGGCCAGAGGCTAGCTCTCTTCCTCCACCCCATGAAGATGCCATCTTCAGGCCAGGAAGAGGGGCCTTTACCATGAAACAACCACGCTGGCGCCCTGACTCTGGACTTCTGGACTCCAGAACTGCGAGAAATAAATATGTCTTCTTTAAGCCACCCGGTCCACAGTAATTTGTTATAATTACCATGTTATAATTACCGACCGACCAGGATACTTTCTGGAGCAGCACTGCTGTTCAACAGCTCCATGAGAACATCACTCATCTGGTGACACATTTTTTTCTTCAGAATCAGTAAAAAAAAATGATGTTTATTCACTCATTATGGTGTCACATATACAGGATTCATAACCAGAAGGTAAACGGTTGGAATGTGGCATTAGCTGTTTTGCATCTCATTTTTCTGAGGCTGCATCCCTGTGATCATCCCTGGGTCCCTGTGGTCTTTCATTTCCTCACCCTCCTCCCTCCACCTGAAGCCTTTATACTTTCCTCGATTGAATCACTTCTACTCTTGTCTGATACTACCTCTTAGGTTTGCTTTATTTAAAAGTGAATTCTTAACATTTAAGACAATTTTACTGTGCAACTATACGATATTACATTTCCTTTTCTTAAATGCATACTTATTTCAGACCTTATAATGAATAAAAAAATTCCCTGTCTTGCCAATGGGTTTCAGCCCCGGGGCAAGTTTGCTATAGATTCAATGTGACCAAAGAAATTGACAGCAAAACGTTCTTGGGGTGAAAGGGTTATACCCAACTTTATTTCCAGGTGGGAGGTCAGTCACTTAAATCCCGTTCACTCAGAGTGAGTCTGCACACAGCAAGCCCATCTCTGCCTCTGGGCCTCTGTCCTTGGCGCTGCCACCACTCCAGCCTCTGCTCCGCTCTCCTGCAGCCTTGCAGCCCTGCCACCATGTCACGTGCAGAGCACTGGGCGGAGCTCTTTATACAGAATCAACAGCCATGTATTGCCCAAAGGTGTGCAGTGAGCTAGTCAACCAGGGCCAGGTGAGAATTCTGGCCACAGGAACTCTCATTTTATCCACATTCCCCTAGAAGAAGTATTTCAGTTTTGAAGACTGTAGGTAAACAACCTTACTTTATGCTGAGATCCAAGGTTGTGAGTGACTGAAATGGAGAGGAGGTTAAAGCCTTTGGAACTCAAAAGATTGAGCAATCAAGAGGCTCAATAAGTTAATAGATGTTGATAACTTAATAAAGAAACATAGTGATGCCATTAAGGATGATATATAAGAATGAGGTAGAGAGCAAAACAATGATCAAATGCCAGAGTCCACTGGGAAGTTAAGTGGATGAAAGGGTGGTAGGAGACAGCATGGAAGAGATAGAATCTTTTAAGATATATTGAGCCTACCAGGGAAACCTTTCACCTGCTGTATGAGTTTGGGAGATTATCCTTCCTGCACAATGGAAATTTCATCACCTCTCCTGCCATTACTCCCTTCCCAAGTAGCCAGTCACGTGTTTGAAAACAATGCTGAGGTTCCCAGAGAGAGTATAGAAAGCAGTTCATTCTAGTCCTAAATTAGCATAAATTGAAGAAAAACTTGTGGGAAAAAACTCTGGAGGATGTCCAAGCTCACAATGATACCAAGGGCTCTTGATACCCATATGATGTGATGTTCTTTGTGTGGCCATCAGTTAAGATCACTAAAATAGAAGCAGAGGGACATGTTATTATATAGATGCACAGGATTACCCTTTTGTGGTCCCTCATAAGAAAAAAATACCTAAAAAATAAAGGAAAAAGCCCATGTGTTTGGTAAGTTGAAAATTAATAGTAGTCCTGATTAAACACCTTACATATATTATCTCTACTTCTCCCATGAAAGAGCAAAGTTAAGAACAAATGAAAGCAAGTAAATCCCCAATGTTAAGTGAATTATGCAAATTATGTAATTTATAGCTGTGGATCTGGAACACTAAACCATAGCTATAGGATTCAAAACCCCAAGCTCTTCCTACCACATTACACCATTCAACAGCCAAGGTGATCTTGCTGAATCATAACTTTCACAAACCCTTAATTTGTTTTCCTTTTTATTTTTAATTTAAAAAGGCACAAAACTTAATTTTTCCACTATGAGTATTCACCTCTCTCTTCTTACCCACTATGTTTGAAAGATCTCTCCCTGAAAAAAATTCTAGTATGATTTTTTTCAGACATTAATTCAAGTGTACTCCCATTACCTGCCTGTCCTTAATCGCATCTTCTCCACCCACCAATTTGAAAATTATATTTGGAGTTTAGTTTCTACAAATGTTGTGCCAGAAATAATTTTTGTTTTTCAAAGGGGATATTTCTTTCCTTAAAATTTATTTCATCAAATGATCTATTGCTATACAGATCTAGCTGGTCTGTATAAGACAATTTCTAGCAATTTATATCACTTTTATATTCTGTGGAGATAAGTATTATATAGGCCAACTTGGATATCATGTTAAATAGAAGGTGTGCATCAGTGGTTTGGATTTCTGACAAGTAGCCAGATGATAGTAATTGTGCTGGTTTGGGGACCAGGACCACGTTTTTGGATTCTTTGGTATAGACTTGTTACAGTCTTGTTGTAGTTTTATCTAATCTACTGGGAGAGTCTGTATATGTTTCCAAATATGTATTTAATTACAGTGAGAGAAATAATATGAATATGAGAATCCTTAGCATTAATTATACCTGCTGATAAGCTTTTTGATAATAGTCATCACCCAGTCAGCCTCAGGATCCAAACAAACTATTTTCCCATCTTTCAATGTGACACTGAAAAGAAAAGAGTGGTTTGGTTAAATAATAATGATAGTTAATTTAATAATACTTTAAATTTATTCATTCAAAGTTCTACAACATGAAATTCCTATGCTTAAGATGAACACATGGATTCTCAAACTACATTAATCATATTATTAGAATTTGAGTTTTAGTTATATCAGTGTAAATAATGAAATTTTTCACCAACTAATGAATAATATTTTTTCGTACAGTCTTTTGAGATATCAACTAATCATCAAACATTTATTGGACTTATGATACATAATGGGTAGTGATAGACTCTGGAAAATCTACATGAGGGTAATATATTCCAAGCTGCCAACCATTTACTATATATTGTTTATCATTATACCTCTGCCAATTTTGTTAGCTTTAAGGAACTCATTAAAGCTTTATTTATTACTGGGAGAGAAAGTGAGCATAAATTGCTAATTTAAAATAATTCTGTAGTTTTCAACTATACTACACAGAAGAGCAAAAGCTTCACCCCTTTTAAATTGTTTGCATGAGGACCAGATCATAATGAAAATGTTAATAATGTAATTAATAACTCCCTAGTAAATTACCAATACGAGAATAGCGGCAAAATATTGTACATAATAGCAAAAAGTTGGAAGTATTCCTTTTGAACTCAGAAACCAAACAAGGGTGCCTGCTATCAGTTAGAGCCATCTCAACAAAGCCAGAAAGATAAAATGCATAAGGTTTCCAAAGGAGGAGAGTAAATTGCCATTATTCCCAGATGATGTGATTACCCCCAAGAATGATTGATAAAATCATTACAAAATTTTGTCAAAACACCAGTAACAGCCAGAATGTGAAATTTATAAAGCTATTCTTTACAATAGCCTCAAAAAATATAAAGTGACTAGAAGTAAGTTTTTATAGTAAAAAAGATATGGAATGCCTTTAGAGAAAATTATAGAAACTTGTTTGAAAACATTGAAGATTTCAATAAATTGGGAGCTATTCTACATTTTTTAAGTGTAAAACTCAGAGTCATGAAGATGTCAATAATTCACAGGTTAATCAAAAATTCAAGGAAGTTCCACTCAAAATTATAATTTAATTAGTGACAATTTGCAGGCTGCTCCTAAGATTTATATGGAAGCAAAAGTCTAAGAAAAGAAAAGCTAGTCTGAAGAAGACAGGAGAATTTTCCTTTCCTGACGTCAAGAATTACTATAAAATGTTAATAATGAAGGTGTTGTACAAATATAGACAATTTCATTAATGGGACAGAACAGAGATATAACAACCATACCTACACAATGAGATAAACTCAGTTTATGGCAGAAGCTGTGCTGTAGATCAGTGGCAAAAAGATGAGATTATAAATAGTGCTGGAACAATTGATGAACCATATAGAAAAATGAAAGTGGATAAATCCTTTCTATTATATCCAAAAATCAATTCCAGGTTGCTTAGTCTTAAATACAAAGGAAAAAACTATAAATATTTTGGAAGACAATATGGAAAAAATATTTTTATGAACTCTGTGAAGGGAAGTTTTTTTGAAATAAGACATTGTAAGTGCTGACCAGAAAAAAGGATATTCTCAACTCAAGAATATTAAAAAATATAAACTTTTGTTAATTGAAAAGATACCATAGAAAGAATGCACATATGAGCCAAAAATTGGAAAATGAGCTTTGCTATCCATAAATTTCACAAGGGATTAATATCAGGAATATGTAAAAACACCTGTGGGTCAATAGGGACGAGATAGTATCCAAATAGGAAAAGCAGCAAAGAAGTGGATAGGAATTTCACAAAAAAGGGGAATACAGATTCTCACAAACATAAGAAAAAATATTCAGCCTCATTAGTAATAGAGAACTGAAAATTAAAAGATACCATTACATACCCATCAGATTAAAAGCACCAGCCATTGGCCAGTATGTGAAGCAACAGATGATTTTATGTAAGGAGTGTCAGCTGATGCAATACCTTTGTAATACAGTGTGGCATACCTGGTAAGGTTAAAAATGTGCAGCCCCTAGACCCCTAAATACAGTCCATAACAAAAACAAAATAAATAATAATTGTTTTAGGTTTCATATGTAGGTGGTAAAACCAATTTCAAAAAGCAAGAAAAAACAGCTAAAAACTAGCAGTTATTTTATAGAGGTGGGTGAGTGCATGATTGGGTTGTTTGCTAGGATTGCTCTAACAGTGTATCACAGAGCATGTGGCTTAAACAACAGAAATTTACTATCTCATAGGTAAGGAAGCTGCAAGTCCAGGATCAAGGTGTTGGCAGATTGGGTTTATTTTGAGACCTCTCCCCTTGGCTTGCTATGTCCTTTCAGGGTCCTATCTGTCCATGTTCATGGATTCCTGTTGTCCCTCTTCTAAGTTCACTCGTCATACTGGAATAAGACCCAGACTTATGACCTCATTTAAACTTAATTACCTCTTTAAAGGCTCCATCTCCAAATAGTCACATTCCAAGGTCTTGGGGGTTAGGACTGCAACATAAAAATTTAGAGAGGACACAGTTCGGGTCCTGACAGGATTTTCACATATGCAGGCTTCTGGTGTACTAATTATGTTCTAGATTCTGGCCTGGGTAGCAAGTAAGTGGATTTTTATTTTATTACTGATCTTTAAACTGTATCTATATTTATTATATATTCATCTGAAGCATGTTAGGTAGAATATTAAGAAGGCCCAATAAGTTTCCCTCCCAAATCTCCAGGAGTGTGGACATGATGAAATATTGCTATAATTAAGGTTTCTACCGAGTTGACAATTTTAACCCAAAGGGAATTTATTTAGATGGGCCCAGTGTATTGCATGGGCCCTGCAAGCAGCTATCTCTGACTGGCAGCAAAGGAGGAAGTCAGAGAGATTTGAAATGAGAGATCAATTCAACAAGGGAAAGATTCTTAGTTGCTGATATGGAAGCTGTTGTGTGGAAGGACCTGAGAATCCCCTGAGTTGACAGTGACCCTGAGCCCACAGCCAGCAAGAATATGGATATCTCAGTCCTGCAACTGCAAGGAACTGAGTTCACCAACAACATAATCTTGGAAGAGGATTCCTTCCCAGAACCTCTAGGTGAGACCTTCAGCCCATCTGACACCTTGATCTTGGCCTTACAAAGCCCTGAAGCAGAGAACCCAGTTAAGTGACCTGGACGGATAATTTACAGGACTGTGAGATGATAAATGGGTTTATTTTAAGCCACTAAATGGTGATAATATGTTACTTAGCAATGAACAATTAAAACAGTATATATGAAATAGTTTACAATGTAAAAAGTTTCAATAAAATACAGAAATGCACCCCAGAACTTCGAAACTCTATATCTATAGGCTGATCCTTCAGAAAATTTGTCAAGTCAGCTTCTAGAGCCTAGGCTATATTAAGCTTATTGTGTTGTCCAGATGTGTAATAGAAATCTCTAGGCAACCAAGAATTATCCATGTAGACTTACTGGGAACCATGTGTCTTGTACAGATTCATTCACTTCAAAGTTCACTCAGAAGAATTCATACCCTATGCTCCCATTTGAGAGTTTTTGTTTTTGTTTTTGTTTTTGTTTTTAGAGAGGGTATAAGACAGCATAAATACTGGGCAACTATCTTCCCTCACTGAGCAGGAATAACGAATGCCCAGAGCCCTGGTTTTCTGTACTCTTATCTAACATATGCTGTAAGCAAATGTTAGCACTGAAAAGCCCAGTAGCAGAGGCTTCCATTTTCCCCACATCTTGTACTTACATGACTTCTTTTCTGCTGCAGTAAGCACCTTCAGGTATTAACTGGACATTTGTAATGAATTTGGGAGAAATAAACTCAGAATATGTCTGGATACACTGACATCGCAGCTCTTGGCCCTCACAGGGATCAGCTGTGTGAGAAAAGGAGAGCAAAACCCTGATGAGGAGCAGACAGTCATGAAGCTTGATTCTTTACCTGGAATTTGAAATCAAAGCATCAGGACACTCAGTTCACAAAGTAAGTACTGATAAAAATATTTAGGGAGATAATCACACAAATCTAATCACCTGCTATAATTACGACCCATGAACATCTGAGCATATACTGACTGTGTTTGAGAACTGGGTAAGTACACTAGACCTGTAGTCACTGCTTAACCATGTGTGTTGTCAGTAAGATAACTTGTTGAATAGTAAAATCAACTTGATCTCCTGCTATGAAAAGTTATCAACATAAGGATTTTATGTGAATTCTGTCAACTGAAGGTGCCAATTTCTGTCTATCAAAGTTAAAATAAACACTCTAAACTTACTTTCAGGAATCCTCCTATTATCTCAAACAAACAAACAACAGCAACAAAAACCCAGACCTTTAGAGTCAAGAATTTCTAGGAAGTTTACAGATTTCTAAAATTTAACTTAACAAGACATTCTTTGACATTTCACTGTCTAAATATATGTTCTGCTTAGGTTTTAATTTAGTGTTTCCACATTTTGCTTAATGCCACATACAATCTCATTATACATGGACTCTCCTCTGAATTTTTCCAATACCTATAAAGAGAATAAAAATCAGAGTGGCTTACCAAAGATGTCCAGGACAAAGACCACCAGCAGGAGGAATGTGCGAGGGCTCCCAGCAGGCATGTCTGCTCGATCTTGATCCTTGCCTTAATGGTCTAATCAGCACTGTCAGCCCCTTTTATGAGCGCTCTGTAATCCCGAGAATTCTTGGTGGTTCTTGCTTTCTTTCCTTGGAAGAATGAGAAGAGCGGCTTATCAAGGGGCATGTTTGCCAGAAGCCAATAAGGAAGCTGGGTTTGTTTTTCAAGCTTTATTTTAATTGGGGAGTTTGGGGTAGGATGAGATGAATCTGTTGAATAGAGAAATGAATCTATTATTTCCTGGGGGTGAAACTGCGTAATTGTGAAGGGTTCAGTGCCAGCTGCAATTATTAGTGTCATAAGAATATGCAACGCCAGGTGCAGGATGGAGTCACAAGAATGTTTATACATCTTTTCAAAGGTAATGTTTGTACAAAGTAGGGAATTCAGTTGCTTTCCTCAGCAAGTGTTTACTTTTGGCTTTGGTGTCTATTTGCATAATCCCATTCAAAATCATAATAGAGTCTGCCAAGCTCTGACGACATTTGCAACACAGGTAATAACCTGCAAAGAAACTGAGGAGGACTATGATCACCCTTGTCCTGTCAGGGAAGAGCAAACTACAACTTGTGGTTTCAAGGCAGCGGTTTCAATGGGCTTGAAGCTGAATTGACTAACAGTGAACTATGAGCTTCAGCTGTTTCCCTTAAGCAATTTTGTAAGTGACCTTAATTATCTTATACTGACCACATTTTTTGTTTGCTTGTTATTAACAAATCAAACACTGAAGCATTTGCATTAGTGTCCTAGGGCTGCTGTAACAAAGTGTCACAGACTAAGAGGCCTGAACGAAAGAAAGGTTTTTGGTTCACAGTTCTGGAGGCTGCAAGTCCAAGACCAAGGTGCTGGCAGAGTGGACTTTCTTAGGGCTGTGAGGGGAAGAGCTGCTCCAGGCCACTCTACTCGGTTTGCAGATAGCCGTCTTCATCTTCCTACGGTCTTCTCCTTGTGAGCACGTCTGTCTCCAAATTTCTGCTTTTTATAAGGATACCGGTCATATTGAATTAGGGCCCATCTAATGACCTCCATTTAATTTGTTACCCCTGTAAAGACCCTAACTCCAAATGAGGTACTAAGGGTTTGGACTTTAACCTATGGATTTGGGGCAAGGGGTAAAGTAGGAGATGTGCTTTGCTTTCCTTCTGGTGACAGCATTCAATGCCCAACAGCATTTAACTGAAGATCAGCAATTACTGAAGGGCTGATACAGTTGGAAGGTAAATGTAGCCTAGATAATAAGAAAGTCTTTTCTTTTGCCAATTCTCATTGAATGTCTTTTACCTTTGCTGGACACTGGGTGTTTAAATAATAAACACTGATTTTCTGCTCTTGAGAAGTTCACAGCTTGTGTAGAAAGGCATATAAACAGATTAAGCTAGAAAGCGATCTGTATTATATTGGATATATACCTGAAGCACGTTGGAAACAGAGGAGGGAGGATTTGGGGGTGGGAGGGAAGACTTCACAGGGAGGTAACTTTGGAGTTGTTAGCGATGAAAGGAGGCTCACCATAATAAAAGGCTGACAAATATTCCAGACAGAAATGCACCAAGAGGCGCAGCGTTATGAAGGGTTGCTCTAGTCTGAGTGTTTGCGTCCCCCCAAAATTCATTTGTTGGAATCCTAACCTTCAGTGTGGTAATGTTAGGAGGTGGGGTCTTTTTGGAGGTGGCTAGGTCGTGTGGGTAGAGCCCTCATAAGTGCAGTTAATGCCCTTATAAAAGAGACCCCACGGAGCTCCCTACTTCTTTTGCCATGTGAGGATACAGCTAATTTGTGACTCTGAAAAGGGCCATCACGCCACCATTCTGGCACCCTGATCTCAGATTTCCAGCTTCCAGAACTATGAGAGATAAATTTATGTTGTTTGTAAGTCATCCAGTTCATGGTATTTTGTTATAGCAGTCTAGACAGACTAGAACAAGACTCTCAGCACGTTATTTCAAAAAAGTTATTTCAATCTCATAATGAGATAAGTTTTAATAACTTGACAACAATCAACTGACTGATCAGATCTTGGCTTTTATACAAACCAAAAAGCTGCAGATTAAGTTAGAAACACTATTCAGATACAATTTGTCTCATTTTCCATCTATACCAATGAAATGCTTTGTTATCAACATGTCCAGATATTATGATAATAATAAGGAAAGGTACAAAGATAAGATAACCAAATATTGAAAGACTCAAAATAATTTAGTTTTGTAAAACTTCAGACAGGCTTACATCATGATAGTTGTTAAAGAGATGGTGAGCAAAGATCCAGAGATCTTCCTTATCAAATATGGGTCTCTAATTCTAGACCTACTAACATTTGTGCTAGATACGGAACAGAATTAATTTACAGTTAGATCTAGATTATTTTAAATGTCCATATTGTCAAACTTTAAAGGTTTTATAGGTAACCTTTTTTGTTAATTGAATTTTCATACAAACCTGAAACCTATACAACCATACAAGTCACCAAACAAATCCCATATTTAATTTGTTATGTATCATTCTTCAAAATATCTATTTACACCGAACACAATGTAATATAGTAATCATTTATTGAGTTCTGCTTTGCACTTCCATAACTCTATGAGCTTTTTGTATATGATCTTAAAATGTTGCAGGAGATGTTCCTGTCTTGTAGATGAGGAAAGTGAATATCCCAGAAAAGTTAAATAATTGTGAAAGATTAAAAATAGTCACAAATTCTTAGCAACTCCTCACTTCAAGAGGTGGAATCTATTTCCCAAACCCCTTACTTCCGTGCTGATAATATGTCTTGCTTTGGCCAGTAGGATGTGGTAAAGTGATGTGTGTATTCCAGGTCCAAAATGCAGGAAGCCTCGGAGCTTCCACTCCTGCCCTCTCAGGTTGCCAGAAGGAAAGCAGAGCACGTCTTCTAGAGACACAATGCCCACCCACCAGCCAACACCAACCACGAGACATGTGAGGGTGGCAGTCCTGCTCAAGGCACCAGATGACTGCAGCCCATGAGTGACCCCAGGAGAGACCATCAGAAGAACCAGCCAGCTGAGCACAGCCCAGCTATTGTATCGCCTAGCCCAAACTGACAACCTGTGAGGTCATGAACCAGAACAAAATGGTGGTGGCTGTACATTTTGGAAAGGCAATGGATAACTGAGAGGGTAATTTAGTAGGTCACACAAAGAGGTTGAACCCATTTTTTACTTCAAACTGTTTGGCCACAGTATTTATCATATTTCCTTTAGATGATCCTACCATGAATGGACTATCAGTAATTAATTAGTACCCTGAGACTGCAAGTTTTAAAATTTCTATAAATTTTAGAACCAAGATTCAAGCTAATAATTCTCTTTGGCAATTATGAGAATTATCTAGTTAATAAAAATAGTCCAGTACTAAATATCAGAAAGCTATGTGTCTGTCCATTTTTAAATAAAACAATTCTATGACATTTGGTAATTCCTTAGTGGTCTCCAAGTGCCCATATTCCCACCTATAAAATGAGAGAACTGATTTTTTGTGTGGTCTCTCAGGTTTTGAAAAAATTTCCTGCCTGGCTGCTAAAAGATAAGCTCCTGGTTTTAATATTTGACTTGTTTATTCCTCTCTTAACTATGCGGTTTCCTCATGGAACTGTTGAAAACAAAAAGAGCAATTGCGACTGTCTCTTGCTTTAAAAAGAAGCTATTTATCACATTTAATTTGGAGAACAAATGTCAATAGAAGAACCATCCTCCTCACGGGTGAAGCTAAGGCCCTGGGTATGGGTTTGGTAGACTCTCTCCCCCAGCCCACAGACACACAAACACATTTTAGGGTGTTATGGATCTAGCTTCCAGGTTTTGACTTCAAGTTCAGCCAAGGAAGAGATATCAGAGGCTGATGCCCTGCTCTTTCGAGGATTATAATTCTATAATGTAAATTCAGCAACTCCAATTTCTTGATTTGAGTTGTTTTCATAATATCTTCAGAATAAGAAAGCAAACACTCACAATAGCCTCTTGGGAAATAAAAGGCTCAGGGGTATGTACAGGTGGCCAGTGTGGTGAGGTTATACCACTCTCCTGCTAATTTTTCCCTGCTAAACTTCACATTTTCCTCCCTCCTGATTGTCTGGTATTATACTCCTCAACAGTACTGCATGAGCCCTAGCCCTGAGATCTAATTTCTGGTGATCTAAGTCACCAATTTTTGGCTTCCCCAAAAGCAGTTTCTGATATGAAGACTTGTGGACAGTAGTTTATCTTGGAGGTGATCGTAGAAAGAACAGGTTAGGGAGCAGGGAAATGTGCAGTACAGAAGAGAAAAAGCTAATAAAGTATATGTAATAAATGAGATATCACTGTAGGTAACGAGGACTTAATCTTGCTGTGGAGCCTCTTAGAAACATTGTAAAATGTTCCTCAGAATTATCCCACCAAGACTTCCATTTTTAGCCATGTAGGAGTAAAAGAAAACAATCCTAACCTCTTGCTGTAAATAACTAGAAAACTTAACAAAGTATATGAAACAACTGTTTTTAGATATTGGACAATAGGCAGCCAAACACTAGGGTCCCTGAGGAAAGGACACAAGCAAGGCCAGGTCTATGATCACCCCAGTTTTTTTTCTGTAGCAATTCTATGCAGAGGAGAGCATAGTGGTCTTGCTGAGTTGAGGAGACTTAGATTTGAATTCAGAGAAACTGAGGTGACCAGCAGTTATGGAATAGAGTTGCAGAAACGAGAGCTCTGAGCAGGAATATAGAATTCTAGAAATCTGCATCAGGGTCCCATTAGATCAATACTGAGTCATAAATGAACAGGGTGGAACTTTGTAAGGTCATGCAGAGGGTGGCCAGAGATGTGTCAGCAGAGCAATCCTCACCTCATATGGGATGGGGAGATATTTGAGGTCTGTCTTTTTAGAGAGGAGCCAACTTGCTATCCTCAGGGTATTCAGTAGACCCAGAAGGGATTTGACTTAGCAGCACAAGTAAACAAGCATTAGAGCAAAGAACTATGTCTAGACCACCCTAACAAAGCTTAAAAACAAGCCACAAAGAGATCAAGCTGATGCTCCCGTAACATAACTGCCAGAACAGAGACCAAGACTCCAAAGGAAGGAAGCAAAATCTTGACATTCAACAACATAAGATTCAAAATTTCCTGCAACCAAACAAAAATTACTATACACACCAAGAAACAGAAAAGCATGACCCATAACCAGGCAGGGGGGTGGGCAGAATATCAGTCAATAGAAATAGACACAGAAATGACAGAATGGTAGAATTTGTAGACAAAGATTTAAAAACAGCTGTTATAAATATGTCCAAGGGTTTAAGAGAAAATGTGAACATAATGGAAAAGTGGAAAGCATATATATATAATGTAACTTCTAGAACTATCCAACCAAGGAACTGGAAAATCGAATACTACTCTACTAACTCTTGCCTCTCTCTCAGTGAGGGCTGCCCCTGAGAGTGTTAAATCACAGGCCATCCTGTTGCCTCATCCTGCTACTCCCCTATTGGAGAAAGCCCTCATGAAGAGAATCAGAAGGACAGGGGAGCCTGAGCTGGGAAGCTCTCAGCACATAATGGATGTTGCCCATTGCAACCATGGAACTCACTGGTCAGCAGAGGGAACATGGAACGGGACATCAACAGTAAAGGTTGGCACGCTCTGTCCCTTATCATCTCTGTGGGTAGTCAGAAAAAAGAGAACCAGTATCATCTGTTATTCTGGATTGACCCCATTATGCTATTGCAGGTCTACCTTTGCCCAATGTCTCTCCAGTTTCTTCTGGAAGTCCTGAAAAGACATCTCAGTACAACTCACAAAGAAGGACTCATAGGAACAGAAGAGCGTCAGCCCTATTTCCTCCTTTCTGGCTCTGCCTCCTTTGGTCGCATTGCTTAGGAAACTGCAGTCACTGTTGCCATCACTGTTTCCTGTTGATGACCTCTCAAAATTGTGATGTGTCATATAATATTCTTTTCCTGCTTCCTTCACCCCATGACCTCCAGCTCATACCCCATTTCCTGCCCTACTCTCAACAAGAGATTGCCTTGTACTTGCAAAGTCTCAAAGCAATTTGGTGTGGAAACTATACTGCATATCCGCTTGATCCAGGACTGACATGGACACTGTGTCCATGGAGTTGGCCTGAGGACCAATGACAGATTTCTGGAGCCATCGGTAACATTGAACCCCTGAAACAACTTTAGAAAGTGTATTCTGTTGTTATCTTCATTCTATATAGAAGGGGAAATGAGGTTGGGTGAAGTCAGGGAACTTTCCCAAGATTACACAGTCAACAAGTGATAGAACCAGTTTACTCCAAAGTCTATGATTATTTGAAACCTATGTTTTTAAACACCATATAAATAGAAACTAGGGAGTGAATGCTAGTATTTGTGGAACTTCTAGAATGGTTTGCATTTATTTACTTCTATACAGTTCTCAAATTTTCTTCTCTCTCATTTATACCTACTTAATAACATTGGAGTCATGCTGAGATTATTATTAACTTTTTTAAGTTTGAGAAAAAGCTTATGGAATTTGTTTCTTACTACTTGGAACCCTTATTTACTCAGGTACATGGGACAAGCCAGAACTTGATCTCAAATAGTCAAACTGCTAGCCCTGTCTTTTGCCTCTGCTGAAGCCTTTCACCTATGGCCCAGGATTCTGGGAATGAGTCCTGAGTCAGAAATAAAGCACATACCCCACACATCCATCAACCACCTTCCTTTCCAGGTTTACAGTGTTGTTACTTTTAGATTATAAGGCTTTTTTCCTCCCTCGACATACCAGCTTTGTTTCTGTCTCGGAAATGGGTGCTCTTGTCATGCAGGGACAGGGTTGAATGACAACTTCCAGAAGCCTTTCTCAAGCTGAACAATCTTCCAGGCCCCACAGAAATTGCTTTAGGAAAGATGGGAACTAGTGCACTCAAATCTTAAAATCATACTGTTTGAAAACTTGGTATAAAGGATTATGATAATATTAAACTCTGGGGTAGTTACTTATAAATGTAAGTTAGAAAATTGAATCCAAATATCCATTAGATCTGTTTATAAGTGAAATACTTGTCACTTTTTCTGCTTCTACTCATGATGTAAATTTTTGTTTTGAAGTAGAAATCCACTTTATCACCATTTCACTTCCAGCTTCATTAAACTGTCAATAATTGTTTGAAAAACCATTTAGCAAAAGCAGTGAAGTGAGGGTCCTTGTAAGAATATATTTGAGGAGATAAATTTGAGTAGTAAGGTGAAAAATAAGCTCCTTCTAAAAAAACGCTAATAGATATCAGTGGCTCTTATGCTGAGGGAGGAGAGGGCAGACAGCCTAGAGTTTGCAAAAGTATATTCATGGGTAGGTGAGAGCCAAGGAGAGTGGCAGCTATTACCAGTTGGAAATTAAGCATAATTTATAGTTTAATTTATCTGTGTAGCAAATTAAATGCCTGGTGTCCCGTCCAGCGGGACCTAGTTATTTGTGGAGACGAAGGGGATCTGACCTGGAAGAAAATGGGGGCGAGAGAAGAGCGAAGGCAAGACAGTATTCTGATCAAGCCTTCAAATTTTATTGTAAGACGGGGGTAGATATACACCAGTGTTCAGGGGCAGAGTGGGCCATAGGATACTTGTAAGCAGGGGATTGGCTGCATAGCAGGGATGGCGCAGCGAGTTACATTCTGATTGGTATATGATAATGGGGAAGGAGGGGGAGAAGAGTATCTCTTGGCGCGCGCGGGCTTTCTTGTTGGCGCGCGCGGGCTCGCAGCTAATCTCCAGGAAGTGAAGCAGGAACCTCATGAACTGTGGTCGTCTTGTTGTTTCAGTGGCCATCTTGTTGCCTTTGTGTGGCTCCCAACATCTCCTCCCTTTCTATTTATTTCAGAAAGGTGGGCCTTAATCGAGTGAGGGAATAGAGGCCTGGCTCCTCCAGTAAGGTAACATCTTGCGAATGTCTACCTATATGCTCTCGGTATCTTTTAGGGAGGAGAGGCAGAGCTGAAAGCCAAATTGCTAGCTGATATTAAGGCTTTATGTACATATGGATACCAACCTCTATGCAAACCAGGCATATTCTCAGGGAGGACCAGAGAGGTTCTAGGAAGAACCCTCCCTTGCGGTACTTTGTCTCGCACTCATCTCGATGCCCATACCCTCACAGTTAGGGGTATGCTTGGTTCTGGCCGACCAGCATATGGGCCACATTAATCACGGTGCCAGAATCGATGATACCAGGGTTGAGGCGCTTGTAAAGTTGAAAACTGGAGGCCGGGAGCATTGGTTGGTTCGGTGTCGGATCTTTCATCACAGGCTGTAAGTCTGTGATAATGAACAGCAACTGCTGGCTTGACGAGCTGGTCAACCTGCTCTCGAATAAAGGCTGTTAGTTTTCTTAAAGCCCAAGGGCCAAAAGACACTAAAAGGAGGAGTCCTGCTAAGGGTCCAAGGATGGTGGGGATCAGAGTTGTGAGCCATGGGGACTTAGTGAACCAGGACTCAAAGGGACTTTGGCTAGCTTCTCGCTCTCTCTTTCTCTGGTCTAGCCTTTCTCTAAGCTTTGACATTGAATCTCTTATTATTCCGGAGTGGTCTGCATAAAAACAGCATTCTTCTCTTAAAGCTGCACACAGTCCTCCATCTTTTAGGAGCAGTAGATCTAGCCCCCGTCTATTCTGCAAGACGACCTCAGAAAGGGAAGTCAGAGATTCTTCAAGTTTGGTAATAGATTGTTCTATGGTTTTTAGATCGTCGTCAATGGCGGTTCTCAGCCCTTCATAGTTTTGGTTCCCCTGGATGATGGCAGCTGTCCCTGTTCCTACTCCTGCTGCAATTCCTACTCCCACTAATGTGGCTAGGGTCAACGAGACTAATTCTCTCTTGTACCTATTTTTAGGGTCGAACTTAGTGACAAATGAGGGATCATCATGATATATAAGTCTCGGCACTAGTTGAACCATAACACAGAAATCATGGGAGAAATTGAAAACAGAGGTGGAAACACACGGTGTTAGTCCAGTGTTACAAGCCCACCATCCTTGACGGGGAGGGACTAGATATCTGTTTTCACCTGAGGAAACTATGGGTATGGTGTGATTACACAGACTCTTATGGGTTGAGGGAATTGTTCCTAAACATGTAGCTTTTCCAGTTACCTCAGTCAGGGTTAACTTCTGCATGCCCCAGCCACAGGCTTCGTGGCTGGTCGTATTGTTAAAATTGCCCAACAATCCTAGTCCTTCATAGTAAGGAGGTGAAGAGGAAAAGCATAGCTAACAGGATTTGGTAGTATTTGGGTTGGTGGTATTTAGAACTCGGAAAGCTCCTTCAAGGAGGTTGAGAAGGCGCTGTCCGGTGCTAGGAAGGAAGGTGGGTCTGTTAAGAGTGGAGGCGAAGGAAGGGGTGGCAGCGTCTGCAGGTGGGGCTAGGGTTGGCGCGGGTGGGGCTGGGAGACGCGGCTGGTCTCGCAAGACAGTGTTGGGTCCTACTGGGACAGCCGGAAGAGGCTCTACTCTAAGCTTGAGTATAAACAAGACTCCATCGTCATAACGTTCTTTGTACAGTCTTAGTCCCCATGTGGCCCCCGTTGTCCAAATAGTACTCCGTTTCCCAGGATTGGTGAATTCGATACGCAACGGGTGACACCATGTATTGCACGTGCCATCGTTGCCCCAATTTGGGTTCCCTTGGTTCTTTGTTTTTGGGTGGGTGTAATTAGCAGTGACTTTAATAAGGTCCCATGAGGAGGAGGGCCGCCAGTAGGTGTCACCTGAGGTCTCACAACCCCAGCTTGCACAGAAAAAGTCCGCTCTTCCTCCACACTTATAGTTAAGGGCTTGGCTGCGATGGTAGCCAGGGCAGACGTAGAAAGTGAGGGTCTTTAACCTGCTCCTCCTGCCGAGCTCTCCGCATCCTCCCCAAGGGTCTAATCCTAGTCTCCCAGGGGGTGACGGGGAGGAGGGGGGTTTTTGGAAGTCTGTGTGCCCTTCCAAATCCCAATTGGCTGGAGCACCTATTGCTAATTTGCACAGGTCGGGGTACAGGTCTGGCCACCAGGAATAGGGGTGTGCTATTTTTGACACACTCCAAACTACGTTCCCTGTCCCACTGATCACCTCCCAGGTCAAGTTGTGAGACTGCTGTGGGCTGGAACATCTGCCTGGGGGAAGGGAGCACAGTACCAGTACAATGGCACACAGTTCGAAGGCGATCATCTTAGGGGCGTTCTGCTGATCTTAAGCCGGAGAGGGTTCTTGGTGGATCGGGCTCTCCACGCGGGATGATCGTCAGTTGTTTCGGTTGGGACAACAGGTTTCACATGAGATGCGTGGATCTACTTCCTGCCTTCTGAAATTAAACAGAAAGGGAAGGCTTCTCAGGGGTTAACATGCCCTGGACTAGAGTTATTGTTTTTGCTTTTATTTGTGTCTAGAAGTTTAATGAGCCTATCTGGGAGCCATCGGGCATTTTGTGCCTTAGCATCATATATACAAGCATGTCCTTTCCCCCATATGAGCACAGGGTCAGGCCCGTGCCATGTGTTGGTCATCGGATCTCTCCACATAGCCTGTGCATAATTATCTGCCGTGGAGGGATGCCAAAGGCGATCAGCAGCGGTTTTACCCGCGGAGTCATAAGTAAGGAAATTAAGAACAAACAATGCATGATTTAGGAGTGTCTTTGCATTACCTGTTTTCGGATAGAGTACTTCTCCCCCCGACTGAAGTTTGAATAACATGTTTTTAAGGGTTAAGTGGGCTCTTTCAACAATGCCTTGGCCTTGGGGATTATAGGGGATTCCTGTTATGTGCTTAATACTTAACTGCGCACAGAACTGTTTAAAGCTAGAGCTGGTGTATCCAGGCCCATTGTCAGTTTTTAAGATTTTAGGTGGTGGTAGATATGCCAGGCATGAGAGAACATGGGTAATAACATTTTTAGTTGCCTCTCCCGTTTGCAAGGATGCACATAGGAAACCACTACATGTGTCAATAGACACATGGATATATTTTAATTTACCAAAGGGAGGGTAATGAGTGACATCCATTTGCCATATCTCTCCTGGAACCAACCCCCGGGGGTTGATTCCATTATGAGGCTCTGGGAGGAGAGTTAGACATCCTTGACATTGCCGAACTATTTGGCGGGCCTGTTCTCGGGTGATTGAAAATTTGAGTCTAAGAGTATGAGCATTGAGATGATGTAGTTCATGGGCCCGTTGGGCTGCAGCCAAGGGTGAGTCTGACGTGACAGAGGCTACTAATTGAGTCGCCAGATCAACTCTGTCATTGCCTTTGGCAAGCGGCCCTGGAAGGCCAGTGTGAGCGCGTATGTGCCCGATGAAAAAAGGGGCATCGCGGTTTAGAATTAATTTTTGCAATTTTGCGAATAGGGGGGAAGCATTTGTAGAAGGACGTATATAAGGCACTGTCTCTAATAGGGGAACAGAGGTTGCTACATAGGCACTGTCAGTGTAAAGGTTAAAGGGGGCATCTATTAAAAGCTCAAAAACTTTGATTATTGCAGTTAGTTCAACAAGTTGTGCAGAAGAGAGGTCTGTCTGTATTCGAGTAACTTGCCCATTAATACTGAAAGCGGCTATACCGGAGGAGGACCCATCAGAGAACACTATCACGGCCCCAGCAATTGGCGTGGTTTTAGTCCTTTTGGGAAAGACAACCGGGGTCTTTTGAAGGAACTGGACTAATCTGTCTGCAGGGTAATGATTATCTATTGTCCCATGGAAGGAGGTGCAGCTAATTGCCCAATCATCATCATGTTGAATAAGCCATTGTAATTGAGATGTATTGTATGGGAGGGTTATAACTTCAGGGTCTCTCCCAAACAACTTGAGAGCTGCCTCTCGGCCTAAACGTAAAAGGGCAGCAACTAATTGAGGATAGGTAGCTAAGACTCTAGGGGGGGAGGCTGGCAAATGAACCCAAAATAGTGGATGGTTTTGCCAAAGGACTCCTGTAGGGGAGAAGGGGGTAGGGAAAATGAGCAGCCACAAACTTAGATGTGGAGAGAAGTAGCTAATGGTCTGTTCAGAAATAGCCTGCTCTACAATGGTTAATGCCCTTTGTGCTTCTGATGAAAGCGAGCGGGGGGAGGAAGGATCAGGGTCTCCACGTAGGACATCAAACAAGGGCTTTAACTCTCCGGTGGTCAGCTTTAAATAAGGCCTGAGCCAGTTGATGTCTCCTAGCAGACGCTGAAAATCATTAAGAGTGTTTAAGGAGCTTCTCTTTAACTGAATTTTTTGAGTGAGGATTTTATTAGAAAATAATTCAAAGCCTAAAAATAGTTGGGGGGGGTGGACCTGGACTTTTTCTGGGGAAATTTGTAGTCCTCGATCTCGGAGGGCAGTGACTAGCTGTTGACTGGCCGCATAGAGCTGTTGCTGGTCAGGACCGGCAAGAAGAATATCATCCATATAATGGATAATATACAAAGTGGGGAAGAGCAACCTAAAGGGGTCTATAGTCTGGGCTACAAACTTTTGGCAAAGAGTAGGGCTGTTGGCCATTCCTTGTGGGAGAACTCTCCACTGAAACCGGGGAGAAGGCCCTACACAATTGGTAATGGGTATACTAAAGGCAAAACGTTTGCAATCATCAGGATGCAAAGGTATGGAGAAAAAACAGTCTTTTAGATCAATTACTAATTTGACATACCCTTTAGGGATGGCTATTGGAGAGGGAATTCCCGGTTGTAATGCGCCCATAGAGACCATAGTCTTATTAACCGCCCTGAGGTCTTGTAGGAGCCTCCACTTGCCTGATTTCTTTTGGATTACAAAGATTGGGGTGTTCCAAGGGGATGTAGAAGGTTCAATATGTCCAGCAGCCAGCTGTTCCTGCACTAACTCTATGGCTGCATTTAATTTTGTAGTGGTAAGGGGCCATTGATCGATCCAGACAGGAACATCACTTTTCCAAGTAATCTTGTCTGCCTGGAGTGCAGGAGGAGCAACGGCCCTTACGAAAAATGTTTTTCAAACCCTAAACCTGAGCGGTCTATCTTAGGCGTGGCCAGTATCGGGTTGGGATCTCCCTGTTTTAGTTTGCCCAACCCCTGACCAGGGAGGTAACCCTGTGAAAGCATCTGCTGTGTTACAACTTCATTAGGGCTACACATGATGACCTTCATTTGAGAGAGGATATCTCTTCCCCAAAGATTTACCGGCAACCCAGGAACTACGAAGGGTTGAATGAATCCGGTATTTCCTTCTTCATCTTCCCAGTTTAATAACTGTGAGCTCTGTAAGGTGTTTCTTGACTGCCCAATTCCTTGTAGATGGGTCAAGGAAGCGTGTAAGGGCCAGCTGGAGGGCCATGAAGCCTGAGATATGACCGTAGAGTCGGCCCCCGAATCTAAAATTCCTTCAAATACTTTTCCTTGGATCTTAAGTTTAAGAGTGGGGCGTTCTTTAGTAATAGCTTGGATCCAATATAAGTCTGAAGAACCTGGGGTAGAGGAGCCTCGCTGCTTATGAATAGCAGGGTGAGATGTACTTAAAGGGAGGGGGAGCGCCTGCGCAAGACGCTGACCTTTCATAATGCTGACAGGGCACTGGGGGGCACTAGCAAGAATTTTTATTTCTCCAGTATAGTCATTGTCAACTAAGGAAGTGTGGACAATAAGGCCGTTTATTGTGGTGGAAGCTCGCCCTAAAATTAGAAAATAAGTATCTTTGGGAGGTGGGCCATAAATTCCTGTGGAAATAATTGTAATTCCCTCCTCAGGCGTTAATATTGTTGAGGAGGAGGCACAGAGGTCAAGTCCTGCACTCCCGGGTGTGGCCCGATAGAGGGTGGGAGTGCTACAGCTAGGCTGTTCCCCGAGGCCGGCTGAAATGGAATTGGCTGGGGGGCCCGGGGCTGGCCCCTCAGCCCGTTTCCCTGAAAAGGGGGGGTGAAAGGATTTGTGGTACTGTAAAAAGGATTTGTTGGATTGTTACGGCACTCTTTGGCCCAGTGCCGCCCCTTATGGCAGCGAGGGCAAATACCGGGGACTGACCCAACTCTAGGAGGAGGAGCTGTGGTAGGGCATTGGCGAGCGAAATGGCCTGGCTGTCCACATTTAAAGCAGTTACGCATAGGCGGTGCGCCCCTGGGGAAGGAAGGAGGATAAGAAGCCGGGGGAGTTTGAACAGCGGCACCTACAGCTAAAAGGGCTTGGACTTTGGATGTAAAAGGATCGACATCTCTACACATTCTCAGCATTTCATCAAGAGTTTTGTCTCGAGTCTTACCGCGGAGGACGGCTCGACATGCCGAATTGGCGTTTTCATAGGCTAGCTGTTTTACAATCTTATCATTGGCAGCCGCGGAACCAAGGGTCCTTTCGGCGGCCTCTAACAGTCTGCTAACAAATTCGCTATAGTCTTCTTGCGAGCTTTGAGTGATCTTAGTTAGAGGAGTGTTAGCAGTCCCGGACGCAGGGAGTGATATCCAAGCGCCCAAAGCGGCATCTTTCACTTGAGATAAAAGACCAAGGGGAAGGCGCTGCTGCCTGGTTTCAGAGATATATCTGCCCTGTCCCGTAAGCTTATCAAAAGTCCAGGACGCTGTTGGGGAATGAGGGTCTTTTACATTGGCAGCAGCGATGGTCTGACAGCGGTCAGCAAAATCTGCCTTCCAAGTTAAAAACTGACCACGGGTAAGCACAGCCTGGACTATACGCAGCCATTCACCTGGGAGTAAATGTCCTCCTCGAGACAGCGAATCAAGAACAGAAAGGGTAAAAGGGGCATTGGGGCCATAAGCTTTAACGGCCGCGTTCAGCTCTTTTAAGCTTTTGAAATGGATTTTGTGAAATTCTCTAGGGCCATCAGCAGGCTCGGCCGGCTCTGGCTCAGCCTGCTCCTCTCCCTCACTTTCTATTTCCTGAGCAGCAGGGGCGTCTTCGCCGTCGCTTTCAAGATCGCCCTCCTCCGGGCTATGTGTTGTGGAGGTGGGGCCAGAGCGGGCGGAGGCCCGGGTAAGAACAGGAAAGAGCAGTTTTTTAGGTTGTTTTTTAGGTTCTGTGGCTGTAAGCGGTTTCTTAGAGAGGCCCCTTTGCGAATATAATGCGGGACGAACTGGTTGGGAGACAACTAATTTTTGGAGATGGCAAGTTATTCTTTGTTCTACTATCTGTGCTATTAGGTCTTCAGTGCTGGTAGGGGGGCTAACAGGACCGGGAGCCGGAGGGGGTAGCGGAGGGGCCGACGGGGGCAAAAAGGCCGGGGCGCAAACATTGGGAGGCTGAATAGAGGGAGTGTAAGAGGCTCTTTTCAAAACTGGGGGTGTGTAAGAAGGGGGGTTAAGCGACGGGGCGGCAAGGGGCCAATCTGGGTTGTGATACTTGGCCGCTTCGTCTTCTAGTTCAGCTGCGTCTCCCGGATCTAAAGGCTCGCCATTTTGGCTCTTAGTCACGACTGGAAAAACCTTTTGTGTATCGACAAAGTCCGAATCTCGAGGGAGGGGCGGATAAATGCGACATTTGGGAGGGGTATCATGGAGGGCACTGAGCAAAGATGGTGTCGGACTAGGGGAGGGGGACTTAGCTGATTTTGGGGCAGGGGGATCACTCGAAAGGGACGATTTTGAGGCCGCCCGAGATAGGGGGCGGAGGCAATATTCTGCTACTGACAAGAGTTGACGTTTATCAGGGTCAGTATTTTCAACAATATCTCTGATAAGACCCCAATAGGAAAATACTGAAACAGGAACAGAGTCAGGGCCGTTTTTGATAAGGTAATCATTTAAATCTCTACCTACTTTCTGCCATTTTTTAGGATGAATTTCGGGGCCATTAATGATAAACCACGGACAGACTTCATCAACAAAAATAAAAAACTTTACCAAGTCTTTCTTTTTAACTCGAACTCCTCTCTCCCTAAGTGAACTTTTTAGGTCTCTTATGAAGACCGCTTCTTTACTTAATTTAGTTCCCATTTTCTTGTAAGGCGGCCGGTACTCACCAGGGACGACGGCTTCCGTGAGCGGCGAAAGGCGTCTCCTATTATTTCATTAGTAAGGGGTCTGCAGACGATCTCTTTCTCGGGGGTCCGCCTGCGAAAGATCCGCACTTCGAGCCCCACGTTGGGCGCCACTTGTCCCGTCCAGCGGGACCTAGTTATTTGTGGAGACGAAGGGGATCTGACCTGGAAGAAAATGGGGGCGAGAGAAGAGCGAAGGCAAGACAGTATTCTGATCAAGCCTTCAAATTTTATTGTAAGACGGGGGTAGATATACACCAGTGTTCAGGGGCAGAGTGGGCCATAGGATACTTGTAAGCAGGGGATTGGCTGCATAGCAGGGATGGCGCAGCGAGTTACATTCTGATTGGTATATGATAATGGGGAAGGAGGGGGAGAAGAGTATCTCTTGGCGCGCGCGGGCTTTCTTGTTGGCGCGCGCGGGCTCGCAGCTAATCTCCAGGAAGTGAAGCAGGAACCTCATGAACTGTGGTCGTCTTGTTGTTTCAGTGGCCATCTTGTTGCCTTTGTGTGGCTCCCAACAGCCTGGAAGGAAAAAGAGTTGAGAAATGTTGATGTAAATAATCAAATTACTTTTTCCCATATAATGGCCCTTTTACTTCCCCATATAATGAAACAAACATTGTGACAAACACTGTTTATTTTTGAAATACTTTATTTTCAAGGTGTTTAGGAAAAACAATAAATATTTAAACCTTTTGTTCTAAGACATAGAGAAATACTGTATAATTAACACTAAACAAGGCATTATGCCTTACAAGAAAGACATCAAATGTCCAAAGGATATTAGAACATTGTAGCTCTTAAAGCTTCAACATGAGAAATATTGACCAGATACTGTAAAATAATTTCAATAAATAACACTTGACATTCTTTTAAATGGTTACAAATACAGACGTACACATACATTCCCCTACCCTGGCAGTAACCTCACTCTCTATTTGCTCTGATCCCCCACAGTGTGCCATGCTCTGGACTCCTTGGAAATATTAATGATTGGAGGATATTTATAAACCTTTACCTCCAAATTAAGTAAACATCAAAATTAAACTAACTTAGGTTTAACATAAAATAAACAATACAAATAATGGTACAGTACATACAGTATATGTTGATTCGATCACATTCTTATTATATTACATGTAAAATATTAATATAGAATATTTGAAAATCAACCAACCAACATATAAATAAATAAATAAGTAGAAGAGCTCTCCTAAGAGATGCTCAAATATATTAAGTCCAATCCAGGTGGCTGATGATTTCTTTTTTCCTCTTTGATTCCTGTAAGGGCAGCACCTGCTTCAGATACAGACACTGATCAGCTCCGTTCTTCCTCTGGTCAGTTGGAGTTGTCCCTAAAATAAGAAAAGGAGGATCCTTAGAAGATGATCTGGAAAGCTGGAGCTTCAGCTTTCTTTTCTCCTGCCCCTTAGGTTCCAGGATTTTCTGAATCTAGTTTCCCCAGCCTGGCACCAAATGGCTACTGCCTATACTGTGTGATAAAGACTTCTGGGCTCTTAGATGCTCTTATTTAGGAATGCAGGTGTGCTTTTACTGAATTATTGGCTACAGCCAGCACCTGTTATTCCCTACCTCCTCCACAGGGCTCACTTAAGCCTCATTCATAACAATTCCACACAGTGGCTACTACTGTTTCCATTTTACTGAGCTTAAATAAGTCAAATAATTGTCTTTGAGTCACATGGCTGTAAGGTGGTGGAAACCAGATTTGTCCCCAGGCGGTGTCACAGCAAAGTCCTTGCTCTTCACTGTTAAGCTTTACAGGAACTATGTTGCAGAAAGCCAAGGGTTCTGCTTCTCAGGTGTGAAGCCCAGAAGGAACTGAGGGGAAATGCCTGTTTTTTAGCATGTGGAAAGCTTTTTATAAGCGTAACTGGCCAACACCAATTTTAATGAATTTTAATGAAAGAGCTTTACCCACCCTCTTTTTGAATGAGGTTAGGGTTAGGGGTGGGCATGGAGGGCACTGGAAACATCCTTCTGGCACCAGATCAGGTTAATAGCAAATTTGACTGTGAAATAATAATGATTTTCAGACTTTCAGCCAAATCCTGGGTTTCCTGGATAGAATTTTCAGGAGCCTATGCCAATTTTGGTGACCAATGACAAGCCGCACAGGTAAATAAAAACCGTAACTCACTTGTTCAGTATCTTGTGGATGATTTTCTTAACCATGGGAGCTTCGGGGTTGAGACAAACTTCCTGTCCACTCTTGAGGGTGACTCTGCAGAGAGAAGGGGGCATCCACGTGAGGCGGGGGGTCGGGCTGGGAGTCAGGGTGGGGGTGAAGAGGGCGACAGCAGCCCCACCAGGCCTTACTTACATGACTTCGATCTGGGCACAGTGGGGGCCCGCGGGCGTCACCTTCACGCTCTGGATGTTCTTGAGGTGAATTCCCTGCGAGGTCTGCAAGCACTGGCAGCGCAGTTCGGTGACCACGGGCGCCCCTGCCGGGAGGGAAGACTCGGTCAGCGGGGCCGTCCCGGGGTGCGCCCCCCGCCCTCGCCCACCCTCGGGACCCAGGGCGCCCAGTGTCACCTTCTGCGCGCTGGCAGGCGGCCGCCAGGAGCACGAGCAGCAGCGCGGCGGCGAGGAGCCGGAGAGCGTGGGGGGCGGCGGCGGGGGCGGCGCGGGCCATGGGCTCAGCTCGAGAGTCGGGCGGCGGTGCCTGGAGCGCGGAGCTGGCGGGGGCGCTGGCGGAGAGGGCCGTGTGGCTCCCGGGGCCGGAGAAGCCCTTTTATCCCGGGTCGGCGCGGAGCGGGGCGCAGCCCCCGGGCCAGGGAAATTCCCGGACCTCCAGGTCGGCCTGGGTCCGGAAGCAGGCGCGCCCCGCCCCGCGCGCAGGGGGGCCGCCCGCCCGAGTCCCCGAGGCGGGAGTAAGTGGCCGCCACGCGGGGCCACCGCCTGCGACGGGGAGCGTGGGAGCCCGGGGACCGCTGGCGCGGGGCGGGGAGAGGGGCCAATCGGTGAGACCCCAGCAGGGGCGGCATGACAGCTTTACAGGGAGAGAGTTATGTCTCTTTAGTTATCAGACCTGGGGCAGTTAAGGAAAGGTGAGGGGTAAATTTTGCTTAGCTCTCTATTCTCTATCTATGTATTCTCTGTTTCTAAATTTCGGATTTGCATATTTCCTACGTCTGAAGCGAATGCTCGCTGCAAAAAATACAGTCGTCATTTCGGATTCCAGAGAATGTAGAGCCTGTTTTTCTTGCATATTCTCAAATCGTACAGAATATCTTGGTTACATTTGGCGTTTGGTGGAAACAGGGATTGGTGTCAAAAGTTTAATCCAGTGTTAGTTTTACCGAAAGCTGGGGGCTGTAACATACCTCTTCTTTTATATCATGCTGAACTTCTGCGCTCTGAAATTTTGGAACGTCCATAATTCTCAAGAGGTCTCATTTTCCACGTTTGAGGAGTTCAGATTTGATCTCCGAAATCAGGGCGGTGGTCCCTCTGGAGCTGCAGGAGGGCTCGTGGAGCAGGCTCACGGGCTTCACGTCTTCTGGGCTCTCCCTGGACAAAACAGCACAATGGTCCCCCAGACAGTGGGTACCTCCTGTGCAGCCCCCTCACTCTGCATGTGTGGGCATGAAATGTGACACACAGACGCACACATAAAATACCATCCAATTACCCCAGGACCTTCAGTATTGATTCCCCCATTCTGGAGAAACAAACTTTGACATGTCTCTGACCAAGAATTTCAGTCTTTGAGCCAGACATTTTTACTATTTTTTTTTTTTTTTGGTACCAGTTTTAGAGAATTTTGATTCAACATTAGATACAGAGGGTTTAAATCCAGGTTGAGATCAGACCTCTGTGGGAGGAGGGAAGAGGAGAAAGGAATGGCTCCTGCCCAGGGATAGACACCCAGGAACAGGACTCTGGGCAGTGCAGCTCCGCGCGTCAGAGCGGGCACCCCACAGCCGCTGCCCAGCCTGCAGCAGAGCTGCCTGCATCTAGCTGCTGTCTATCACCTGCAAGTTGTTCAGCGTTTCTTTGCCTCTCAAGGAAGTTATGAGAAATGAGTCAACATTTGTGAGAAACAACATGGACTGAACACATTATAAATGTAAATAAACTGGAAATACCTTTCCCACACTGCTTAAACTGAAACTCAACCTATTGTGAATTCTATAAATTAAATTTAAAAAAAAAGAAGAACGTAACGGCAAGTTTCACACCTCAGTTTTTCTGCTCACATTTAAAATTTTCAGTATCAGGCTTTCTGAAAGGAAGGCCCATCTGTACTCTGGTAGGAGATGCACTTATATATATATTTTTTAACTGAGATCTACCATTGACTTATTTTGTAGTTCTACTTTCAATCACTTCTTGTATAAAAAGGAAGTGTGACTTAAAGACTCTCCATCTTATTTATTGGAAAAGATTTACAAAATTAATGATTGTCTTTAAAAATACTCTAGTGTTCATCCGTATGATCCTGAGAGAAAAACAGGGAAATTAAGGGGAGATTAAAATTTGTATTATGCAGTAGCAAATGAGAAATATAAAATATGTGACAAGCTCATTAATAATTGAGCATTTCTGTATTTACTCCTCTTATTCTTAATCATTTTCTGGGATTTAATGGGAAACTAGCCCAGAAATACAAAAGTATTCCCTAAAACTTGAAAGATGTATTGTTTTGTTTTCCAATTTTAAATGTAATACAGGCTCACTTTATAAAGTTTATAAAAACCAGACAGTCATGAAGAAATGATTTTTTCTCTAATCCCTCTTTTTGCCTGTGGAACAAACTTTAACAGGTCGTTGAAAATTTCTTTCTTCAGCAAACAGAATAGCTGACAAATTATAAGAGTTTACAGAATTCTGAGTAAGTATGAAACAAGCCACTTCCTTGATCTAGTTGCCACATACCATGGGCAAGTTTCTTAACTTCTGCACCCACCCTAAGGTGTAGCACATTTATTTTTTGTCATATCCCAAGTGCTTTTCTAAGAGTTTTACAAATATTGACTCATTTAATCTTCTAAACAACCCTGAGAAAGATTTTGTTATCTTTAAGGGACTTTAAGGTTACAAATAAACTGAAATGAAAAGAGTTTAAGTAACTTCCCCAAAGTCACAGGATATTGATTTTGGGACTCAAACCCAGAAAGAATGGCTTTTAACCACTATGTTATGATAAAAATACTCTTTGATATGTGGCTAAGAATTTCCAGACAGGAGTTATTTTTTTAAATGTTTGTTATTCCCTTAGTTGGTTCAGATTTAGTTATTCTAAAAAGCAAAATGATCATACATTTCCATAGTTTTGTTTCACTAGGAGCATAACTCTCTCCTGTTATATTTTCTTAAAGTGTCCAACATCCCCTTAGGTAAATGATGAAGGTTAATAGCACCAGTGTGATGTCAGGTGGATATCATGTACCCCCTGATATGATGTGATGAGCAGGGCCCTTCACTTTTTGGTATTCTTCCCTAAAGTTGATTATCCCAGGCTAACTGTGAGAAGAATGTTTTTCAGACCTAAACTAGGAATATTAAATAGTTGACTAGTACTCTTCAAAAGGTCCATAGCAAAACAAGGAGGGACTACTAAACTGTCACAGTTATCGGAAACCATGGTGGCATGACAACTTATGGCAATGTGGTGGCCTGGACTGGACCCTGGAACAGAAAGAGGACACTGAATGGGATAGCTGGTGAAATCCCTTTGGGTTTATTGTCCGGAGTTTCATTAATAGTAATGTGCTAATGTTGGCTTCTTAGCTTTGGCAAATGTACCACAGTAATGTAAAATGTTCATCACAGGGAACATTGAGTGAAGCATATGCAGAAACTGTACTGTCTTTGGGGATTTTGTCAATTTAAAATTATTTCAAAATAGAAAAGTTGTTTTTAAAAGTTTCCCTCTCTACATCAACTTAGAATACTACAGAAATAAAATCAGTTGCCATGCATGCTTTTTACCTGAGAGCTTTCTAGACAGGAAATTGAATTTGGGGGGTTTCATGTTTGCTCAAATATGAAAACTGAATATATCTGCTGCCTCAGTTTGGACAGTTTGTCATATTTCATATGCTTAATAGTTTGTCTTCAGCATTAATCATGCTGTATAAATCTCTCAATTTCTTGTAACTGAAGAAAAACAGTAAGTGTTTGCTGTAATGGTCTCCAGACCTAACCCAGAACTGACATAAGTGAGAATATTCAGGGAGAGTAGAACTCCTGTTCATATGCAGGAGCTGCCAAAAAATGAAGCAGATGAAGCACATTTAGAAGCCAACACTTGTAGAATGTGTAGAATTTAACTTCTGAGAATACTTAAAATCCCTTGTTTTTGAAAATGAAAAGGAAAGCTTTGTTTTTGGTTGTTTTTTCCTTTATATGTTACTTGAATCCATGAGATCGTCCTCATCCAAAATGTAGCAATATTTATAAGCACAGGAAGTCTACAGGCTTGTACTACACACAAATTCATGCACTTGTTTGAACATGTGTTTGTCCAAGTCAATTACTTTTGCAAGAGATCAACCTCACGTTTTTCCACACATTCTTCAAACCCATGCAAGCAACAACTTAAAGAAATGGAAGAATCTTTAAAATGGAAGCTTTGGTGGTTAAATTCAATTTGCTCTTAATCATTATGAGTCTTTCAGAATTGATGCTGAGTAAAATCCAGGATGCTCACATCTTCTAGGCCAGTTTTATCCCAGTTGTTGCTGCAGCAACCACTGCATGTTCATATAAAGGTACAGCTCCTTACCTCTGCTGGTCCAGGTATCTTTCTGCCCACAAAGTGTTTCTGTTGCTGTCATGGAAAAATCTCTTGCACTATAAGGAACAGGAAGCAATTGATAAATATTTCCCCTTCTTTCATATTCGAGGCAGATATTCTACAGATTTCTCAGAGGGCCCCCAGTAAGATTGAACCCCAGTTGCCCACTCTGTTTCGGTCTTCCCAGTTGTCTAGCCCCACACCTTGAGAACAATTCCCCAGGAAAGTTTGCCTTCATGGCAGCCCATGACTCAGGCTCTGTCTGCTAGAGGGGCACCCAGACTAAGACACTGCTTCCCCCTGAGAACTAAACATGCTGACGGACAGTGCAGGTTTGCTCCGCACTTAGCTGGCCTAAAATGATTTCTTCTGATGTGATGACCCAGGCTCTGAGCAGAGAAGAGTGAGATTCTGAACATAACATTAAATTCCTGGATTCATCCAACCCAATGGGCCAAGGGCATTAGAGTGTCCCAGGATCAGGGTCAGCCTCCCTACTCAGTTGCCCCAGAGAATGTGCGCCTGGCTCCCCTCTCTCTTCTGGTAACATACCCTAGATTTACCTGCTCTTGGTCCATGAACTTCAGGTGGGTTCAGGTGATAACTGACCCACTTCTCAGCCTTCCTATTGGTGGGGGGCACTCCCCAACCCTGCAGGTTCATTCAGAGATGGGCAAGTTATCTAAACCTGATCCAATGAGGAACAGTCCTAGACTTTTGCTGAAACTATTGAAAAAGAGGTTCTTCAAACTGGTGGGTACTATTGGGGAGTGGGCGGTGAGGGTGGTGGAAACAGGTGAAGGGAGAAATAATTAGTGAGAATGCTCAATATCTTGATCTAGGTGATGGTTCTATGAGTGTATACACATATCAGAATTCATCAAAGTGTACTCTAAGATTTATGGATTTTTTTGTACTTACCTTAGTTGAAAAAGGAGTTTCTTAATTCTTCCTGGTGCTGCTATCCTGGTAAAATGGGGCCTACAGGTGAGCCAATGCTTGGGGAACCAGCTTGCCTGAGAATGAAGCCGGCCCAGAGGAAATCACACAGAATGAGATAAATTACTTAGGATCTTATTTGGGCACTTATGTTCTCCAGATGGTTCTGGTTCATTCATGGACGTTATGTAGACTAACAGATTTTCTTTTTCTTTTTTGTTTAAAAACCATTTATATTAGATGCCTGTGTCTTGTCAGTGAAATCCATCATTTAAATTTCTGCTAGAGATAACTTGCCCACACAAGTTGCTCTATTTTTTAATCCATTTATACATTCATTGCTTCAATATTTGTCTACCACTTAAAAATTAGGAACTAAATCAGATTCTAAAGTAGGCTGCAAAGAGAGTAAAGACAGACTCTGCCACTACCAAACTCACATTAGGGCAGAAAGACGGGGTTGTCTGGAGGTCCATGATACTCAGCAATGTACAGAACTTTAGAGGCAATGGGAAGTCAGGGAGGGGCAGGGGTTGGGGATGGAGGGGAAGGTGGGCAGGCATCTGATTTCCTCTCTTGGGAGGATGGGAGCTATCAGAGAGAACTTTCTAGAGAAGGGTGCTACTTAATGTGAGTGGGCCGGGGACCCATTCCAGAAAAGGAGGACCAAATGAGCAAAGGCATGGAAGCTGGGTGCACTATTATATTTTTTTATCTGGAGCTTAATATCAAGGCAGGGAGTACAGGGTGATAAGAGTAGGAGGAGAAGCATGACCCAGAGGTTCCTGCTTGTCACTCAGGTGCCATTTCAAATGTCACGTCTATCCAAAAGCCTGTAACTCTATCCAGCAGGTTACCCTTGTATACAGATCATATTGTGGGGAAATACTGGTTTACATACTCCCATGCTGCATTATGTTCCCTGCAAAGCTCTAATATCTCATTTCTCTTTGCATCCCCATATCCTATATGAGTCTTGTTCATGCATTCAACAAATATTTGTTGAAACAGTGCATGAATAAATAATTTCTGACTACTGTTTCATGTATACCATGTGTCCTGAGATGAACACATCAAGAAACTGTCCTTGAAGGATCACAGCAGGCTAGATTTTCTTACCTTCTTTTGCCTACTTTGACCACTCAGCATCACAGCAAAACCTCTCAGAGGACATAGGTGAACCCAGATAAGTCAGAGTTTAAGTCATAGTGTAAGACCTGGAAAAGAGTATCTACATGAAGCAGTCAGAGAATTGAATCTGACCAAAGTCCCTAGAAAGTTCTGAGGCCAAGGTCTGCCAACAAGTCCAAAGAGGGACCTGAAAATGCATTCAAAGCAAGAGGACCGGAGCAATTAAAGCAAGGGAGGTCCTGGGTGACTGCCACAAATGGAGCAGGAGCATGTTTGACCTTTATGGACCATTTATTTCTTGGTAGATGGGAGGCTCCAGCTAATTAAAGGTACAGGATCTGGGCAGGAAGTGAATGGATGATAGTCATTCATCCCATATGGCTTTTTTTTACTCATCTCTGTGTGTAATGCACAGTGGTAGCTTAGTAGGAGATGTAAAGTTGGATGAAGTTCAATTTCTAACAAAGTTCTTTGTTCGGCCTCTTATTTTCTTTTGCAGTACTAGATCATTTGTTTTCCTGCTCCTGGCATGATACTCTGATGATATGATCAACAAATACTTAAAATCATTCAATTAATACTGATATATTAGATTTTCTCAATTTTTTTTTGTTTAGGTTTATTTATTGGATATTAAAAATGTTTTTACGAATTGTTTTTCATCTCTGCTTTCTTAAAATTGTTTCCTGAACTTTCTGGAAGTAGTACTTACTAAATAGATAACATCATGGTCATACAGTCAAGAAGAAACCTGGGATTGTTGAAACTGCAAAAGAATAAGGAAATGAGAAAAATTTTCTTAGAAATAATTACATTAAGACATTTGTTTTGGAAATGAAACCATTATGACATTATGGTATTATTGAAACAAAATTGAGGATGTTGAAACATGAATGTATAAACTGCAAAAGAAAATAGCATAAAGATACAGATTTCAACTAGGCAATGTATAAAACATCATAAAAACTAGATATTAGGCATGCTACTCACAGTACTTCCCAATATTTATTATGTCCCAACTTTAGGGCCAGAAATATTTGTTTTCATTTTTCCTTTCAAGGCTCTCTCCATACACTTATCTGGGAGGCAGAGGATTCTGAATGAAACTTATTTCAAAGGGGTGTCTCTGCTGATGCATGACTGAACTAGTTCACTGGTTGACATGTCTGAAGTAGTGGATAAAATTCAAGAAATATGAGTTCCAATTAGATATGGTGGGGATTATGGTAGAAATGGAGAAAGGATTCTTCATTGTGTGTATTTTACATACATATGTATGTTATACATCAAATGTGAATATCTAAAATCAAATAATGTTTAATGAGGACATTATATAATATGGACATCATAGCATCTGTGTGTGATTGAAGGCTGTAGTTTGACAGATGAGGGGAACTCTTAGCTGATTCCCTAATAGTTACAGATATTACAAAAAGATCATATAAATCATTAGTGTGGCAAATGGCATGAGTGTGTGTATTGTGTATGAATTATTTGGTGAGATCTCTGAGCTTAACAAGGTCAGGAGTTGGGAAAACATAGTCTTTTTAAAAAGTCTTTGTGGAGATATAGTTGATGTATGCTATTATAGTAGTTTCAGATGTACAATAAAGTGATTTGACATTATATGCATTAGTAAATGCTCACCAGGGTGTGGTTACCATCTGTCACCATACAAAGATATTACAATATTATTGGCTATATGCCCTATGTTGTACTTCCAACCCCATGACTATTTTATTATTTGAAGTTTGTACCTCTTTATCCTCCTCACCTATTTCACTCATCCCTTCATACCCCTCCTTTATGGCAACCACCAGTCCATTCTCTGTGTTTGTAAGTCTGTTATTGTGAACACAGTGTCTTTAATGCTCAGCCAACTTTCTGTTGGCTAAGGGCCTTGTCCAGCACCCAGCTGCACCATTATATTATCACACTAACTGCATTATTGTTTCCCTCCATGTAGTTAATATTTGACAAACATTTGCTTAGCACCTACTCAGTCAGACATTTTTCTGGAAGCGAGAATGAAGAGAGGTTAATAGGCAAGACCCTTATTCCCTGAACTAAAAGAACAAACAGACAGATGAATAACCACAGTGCTGCCTAATCTGTATTCTGATGGTGACACGTATAAATTGCTTTGTTCCTTATTCCCCAGTGGATTCTATCTTCATCCCTAGAATTACTGGAAAAAGAAGATTGGTTCTCCAACACAGCTGATGAGTGAAAACTGATTGTTTCAACTCTGCTTGATTGCTGCTCTACTTCAATTTTTACTACTTCTCACCACAACTGTGGCCACTAATAGCATAATCCCCAAGTTGTGTCTATCTCAGCAAAGAAATAAATATTTGATAATGTTGCATCCAAAGTGTGTTTCTTTTCCAGGTAAGCCAGTCTCCCAATCACCGGATAATCTGAATATTTATAATCTTATAGATATGCTGTTTGATAAACATTGAAGTTCTGCTGTTTGCTATTCTTTTAGCTGTTACCATGAATGGGAAATGCAGCTTGCATCTTTTTAAAACTTTTTCTTAACTTCAGTAATCCCCACTTATTCACCAGCCTGCTTTCCAAGACCCCCAGTGATGCCTGAAACCACAGATTGTACCAAACCCTATGCATGCTGTGTTCTTTCATATAAATACATACCTATGATAAAGTTGAGTTTATACATTAGGCACAGAAAGAGATTCACGATAACTAATAATGAAATATAACAAATATAACAATATACTGTAATAAAAATCATGTGAATGTGATCTCCATCTTCTCAGAATATTTTACTGTTTTGTACTCACCCTTCTTGGGATGATGTGAGATGATAAAATGCCTACAGATGAGATGAAGTGAGGTGAATGATGTAGGCACTGTGATGCAGCGTTAGGCTCCTGTTGACTTTCTGACAGTAAACCAGAAGGAGGATCATCTTCTTCTGGACCACATAGCAATAGGTACACATGTGACCCTATCTAAAAAAATCATACAGATTATTTGTGGGCATATGATATGAGTGTATCATAATGTTTATGAATAATATGGTGAAATCTCTGAGCCTAACAAGGTCAGGAGTTGGGAAAACAGAGTCTTTAATGTTGCACCAACTTTTTGTTGGCTGTGCTGCTGACCACAGATAAGGGGGTACTAGGGTAATTATCTGCACCCAAGCTTTGAGTTGTGGTTCTGTGCAGGGGAAGTTCTGGTTTGTTGGCCATGTTCTTAATGGATTGCTTGTAAGCTCAAGGGTTGTGACCACTACTGTTTGGAAATGATAAGTGCTTTGAGGGTAAAACTCTAAAGGACAGGAGCCTAAATAACTTCTACTTATTAGGTTCCAATTCTTAGTCAGACCCATGCTGAGTCCCAGTATAAGTGGGACTGACTCCTTTCCAGAGCCCTGTGAGGTGAACATTACTGCCCTTGCTAGGCAGGTGAGGAAACTGAGGAGACTCACAATCACACAGAGTCAAAACTTAGATGTAACTCAAGACTCAAGATGTAATTCAAAAGCCCACTGGGCTAAAACCACAACTGCAGAGATAAGGAAGAGATCTCTATGGGAAGAAGAAACAAGTATGAACCACCAATTAAATTCACTGAATGTGTTTACTTTTTCCAAGCCCTCCTAGAAAGCAATGTATTTTCTGCTCTCAATTGAGTTTACATTAGGGACCAAACTAGGATGCACATGGCTGAAAGTGAAAGGGCAGTGAGTATAAACAGGAGCTCCAGGATGGAAAGGACACAGAATCTAAACAGTCCAGGTGACATGCTATGCGGTGTTACCTCTTCCGCATTTCCAAAGACTCCAACCCCAGGTCAGGCCTAGAGATTGAGGTTGAAGGTGGACATTGGGTAAAGAGATTTAACTCTCCAGCTGGTCGGGAGCATCCTGTCCCCACTGACTCTCCAGGTGCCTTGGGAAGCACTAATTAGAGTGGGGACTCCAACATGAAATGTTAAAACTTGACTATTTAATCAAAGGACTAGAACAATGTTTTTAAACTACAAATTATCACCCATCAGTGGGGTTATGAAATCATTTTACAGGCTTTAAAAATGTGACCAACATTTTTTCAAAAAGTGAATAAGGTAGATAGGATAAGATAGAAAATAAAATATCAAAACACACTATACAAAGCAAGTATAAGTATTGTATTGTGAACTTGTTTTAGGGGTGTGTATGTGTGAATATTTTAATATTAAATATTAGATTTAATAATAATAAATTTAAAAATGTATAGTGAAGGCTTGGTCACATGAGTCTGACGTTCTTTCTCTGGCCAAGGAAAAACTTATTCTTATTACCCTGCAACTTGGTTTCCTATCTATAAAATTGGGGCAGGAATGCTCCCTGACTAGTTTAAGTGCAATGAAGTAATTAACTGTGTCCTTTATGATTGTGTACAACGACCATTTATCTAAAATTACCAGTTCACTTTTAACCAGGTCAAATGATCAATATTTTGAAAAAGGAAAAGAACATTTTTGAGTGGTAGAATTCATTTTTAAAAGTTTTCTTCATTTCCTCTGTTTTCTGTTATCTATAATGAGCATGCATTCATTGTTTTTTACAATGAGAAAAAATATGGATATATCTTTAAAACCAACTGACCCTTCAATGCTCTGTGCACTGGAAAGGAAACTATTTTTACCACAAAGACCTCAGAGGGGGGAAAAAAGAAAATATGAAAAAGGCAGAGCAACTTCAAGAGCAAAATAGCTTTTGGTGATTGTGTTTTATTGATAGGGTCCATGACTTTGCAGGAAGAACCTAGTTTGTGGACATTCATTTTCTGTTCACTGCCTTCAGCCACCAGGAAAAAAAAAAAACAGACTTTAAGTACATTCCATCTTTATCACTCCATAAACATTTAAATAGCAGGGAGCTACAGTAAATTGTTTTCTGACTTGGCTTTTCCTGGCAGGAAAGCCCTCCCCAGTATCATTGCTGATAAAGGTGGTAGATTGAAAGTGTTCTCAGGTAATTCTGAAGGGAGGGTTGATAAGTCATGGGCATTGGTTGACTTTGCAAAATTTGTTTTGGCCCTTTGGCCTTTTGAGTCTCACCTACTAATTATTGAATCCAACTCAGTAGTTGTTTGAGGGAGGGGGTAAAAGGAAAGAGCAAAAACTATTGTACAACCCATACCTTCTTTCCAATATTTTCTCTGCCAAAGTTCATTTGATTTTAGGAACTTTTATTCCTATTGCAAACATTTTTTGTTGCTTATCACCAAGAATCACTCTGTTAAAACCTTACTCAATGCATCAAATTGACTGGGGTGGTGCATTGAGAGCAACGTTGTGAGTGATTATAATCATCACAGTTGCTTATTTTTAAGCACGGCCTGTGTATGAGGCACTATGCCTACATCATCCATTCAGCCCTCACAGTAATCTGTGGTGTAGATACTCATAACATTCCCCTTTCCAGATGAGGAAGCTGAGGCACCAAGGGAAAATAAGCATGGCATAGCCTTGGGCGCCATGCTAAGGACTTTGAACCTTCAAGTTTTTATTCAAGGAAGTATCTGTGCTTGGGAAAGATAATTTGGGCCAGGTCCATTAAGTGGACAGAAGGTGAAAGATACCAAATGGGAGGAAACAAGTTGGAAGACCACCACTCTCTCCCCACTGACACCCCAGCTCTGCAGAATGAGAAAGCACCCTCCAGCAGTGCTAAGGGCTTAGTGATCTTGTGTCTTTCTGGTTCTTTTTCATCCTGTGGCAGCATTCTTCCCTTTCCCTGGCAAAGTCCTACTCCATCTCCAAGGGCCGTTTGTGGGACAGTTCCTCTCTGAAGAATTAGCTGACATGCCAATGGCCTGTGTGAAAGGCAACGGAGAGTGAAAACAAGAGTGGGGAGTTGGGAGTAGGACTGCTGTGCTCAGCATCCAACAAGCTGTGGCCTTGGGAAATTAATTAACCTTTCTGAGACTGTTACCTCATCTCCACAATGGGAATAATATTACCTAACATACAAAGTGGGTGTGGAAACTTAGATGATACTCTGGCACTTCATAAGCCTCTATAAACAGTGTCCATTTAAGTATTCTGTCATCTCAAAGCTTTTCCTCTCATCCCCAAGAAGACTGAATTGTACCCTTCTCCATTTTCTCTTAGCAGTCTAATCCTACACAAACATTGTCATGTTAGGTTGAAAATGACATTAGCTCATGAGCAAGGGTCTGTAGTTCTAGCCCATTATGGTACGCTGCCTCACGTATGTCCCCTCCCCCTGAGATGTCTGTGCCCTAATCCCTGGAACCTGTGAAAATATTACTTTGTGTGGCAAAAAAAGACTTCACAGATGTGTTAAGGATCTTGTGGTGGGAAGATTATCTCGGACATGTAAGTGGGCCCCACATAATCATGAAAGTCTTTTTAAGAAGTAGGCAGGGTTTAAGAACTAGAAGGGTCAAAGGACAGGTAGGAGATGTGATAACAGAAACTGAGGTGATGTAGTTTAAAGATGGAAGAAGGGGCTGGAGCTGAAGGAAGATTGCAGGTGGTATTTAGAAGCAGAGAAGGCAAGGAATGGGATTCTCCCCTCAAGACTCCAGAAGGAATGCAGCTCCGAAGACACCTTGACTTTAGCCTGTAAGCCCTGTTTTGGATCTGTGACTTCCAGAACTGTAAGCTAATACATTTATGTTGTTTAAAATATGTGTTTGTGGTACTTTGTTACAGAGGCAATAGGTAACAACCCGTCTTGCAACACCGTCCTGTCTCCCCAAGGAGAGTAGTGTCTTCCTAAAGCTGAATGAAAATATAACCTTGCACCTCTTTCTGTTTCCACAGCTGTTTAACATACAATCTCAATACCTCCTACGTTAAGGTTTTCATGGAAAACTGCTAATATAGTTGTATTGAGCCTGAGACTGCTGAGGAAAAAAATCTATTCAAGACATTTGCATGCTTAGAGTAACACCCCTGGTATAGATATGGAATGTAGTAAGACCCAATTCTTTAGGTTTGCCAAATGCAGAGTTTATTACAGGCAGTGATGTGGGTCCAGGAATTGTTATTAACATTTCATTTTTGTGAAACATCAACATTATCTTAAGAAAAAGAGTAAAATATTTTAATGTAATGCCCTGTAAACTTTCAATATATTTCCATCAAGTAGTAGAAAATTCTAGTTTCATTTTTATTAATTTTACAATACTGGGATTGATTAGAAATCATAAATAAAAGTAGAGTATGATTTATTTATTTAACTATTTTTAAAAGTAGCCCAGTAAAGTTTAAGTGTGATTAATATTTATTGGCAAGACTAATTATAAGATTATGTAAACAAGTAGTTATTAAGTAATACAATCACACAAATATGCAAATGTGTGCATTTTTAATGCAATTATATCAACCATCATATAATACCAAATAAAAACCAGTCTTTTCTAAATCAAACCTTCCTTCAAAGTATATTTTTGCTCAAAATTCTGGAGACTTTTTTCTTATATGAAACTGATGTATTAACGCTATTTCTTTGCTTTTTTAAGAAATATTTGACTATACCACAACTTGATTTACTTTCTTTTATTTATTTAGAATTTAGAGGATAATAAAAACACCAGGTTTTCCACAGTTAGATTGAAAATGGAAAAAAAAGAAAAAAACAAATCACGTGTTGCATAGCAAATGTACAGATTTAGGCAGTTAGTAGCTAATTCTCCAAAAGTTTCTTGATTATTTTCTTATGTAGAGGGGTCTGCGGGTCCAGGCAAAGTTTGCTCCCATTCTTCAGCGAAGCTCTGCCAATGAAGGGAGAAGAGGCGCCTTTCAACGGCAGGTTTTGGACTTGGCGTTGGGCTGGGAGGGGTGGGAGTGGGTGTGGGTGTGGAGGGGAAGCAGGGAAGCGCAGAGGAAGCAGCGGGTGTGCGCGCGGAAGCGAGCGCCAGGACTCACATCAGTTGCGGGGTTGGGCAGTGGAGTCCGGCCTTGATCACCTCCAGGCTGGTGACGTGCTTGGGACGGACTCGGGAGGTGGTCCTCACACACACGCAGCCCAGGTCCCGAAGTTCTCCTTCGGGGTCTGCTGGGAGTTAACGGGACGGGAGAAGGGGTGTGACTAGGAGAATGGCAGAAGGTATTTTAGGCATCTTTCTCGCTGCGTTTGGCCTCGTTTCCTCATCCAGAAATCATACCTTCCTCAGAAAGCAGTATTGATGACTGGACGGTAAAATGCACCGGGCAGTGCTTGGCACCGTGCCCGCACACTAGCAAGACCCCAATAAAGCGTACCGGGTGTCGCAGGCGGTGGCATCCCGCCCCGGCCGGAAGGGCTCCCTGACTCCCCGCCGCTCCCGTGTCTCCCCGCCCTACTTCAGCTCTCACCTCCGGCGAGGGCGACCGCGGCCGACAGGAGCAGCAGGCCCAGGAACAGCAGCCCGGAGCTGGGCCGGGGGCGCGGGGCCCGGCGGCCGGCGCCGAGGCTCATGGTAGAGGCGCGCGCGCGGGTTCAGAGAGCGCGGGGACGTTCGCGCTGGGGCTGCTCAGGCCAGTGGCTCCCAGGACGCTCCAGGCCCGTTTTATCCCCGCTGCCCGTCCAGTCCGGAAGCCTGGGGTGGAGGATGAGGAAGCTGAGACAGTTCTGGGATGAGATGGGCTCTGGCCAGCCAAGATTGGGGGAGTGGGGGAAGCCCGGAGTGAGCTTCTTGGCTGTGAGCTGGAGCAGCAAAGCACGCCGACCCGAATTTATGCACATGCACATTTGTGCAGCTAGGAACAGCAGTTGCACCTCACACCATGTATGACTTCTCTGTTACGTGTTGTCACAGAGGTGCTGTACCCACTGTGCTGCCATTTACCCAGCCTGTACTTCGGGGACCCTGAGAGTTAGCTTGCTCCCCAACCCCCAACTGCCTTATCAAGAACTGCTTATTTGTTCCTGTCTTTCTTAGGGGTTGCCAATTAGTTGAATTAGTCAGCCCTATGTGGTAAAGAGGTGTATCATTTATAATTATTTTGTGCTAGTAAAACGTCTAGACAATGACTTGGTTCTGCATTTCACAGGAATGTGGAAGGCTTCCTCCGTTTCTTGAATGGGATCCTCCGGGCTCTATCAACCATCATCCAATATACCCTAGGAAGCAAGGCCTGTTATCCTCATGTATCCTCTTACTTGGAGAAAAAGCGTAAAAGCAGTATGCAAATCTATTATTTTTGTAAAAATGTGGTGCCTTGAATGTTTCTCTATTGGGCTCAGCAAAGAAGAGAGGCCAAGAAAGAGAGTATCCAGGCGACATGTCCCAGTGTCTCCTGTGACCTGGACCGGGAACTTGGACAAGGCAAGATGGGCAGCAGGGCTGGGGGAGCAGTGACGCCCTCAGGATGACGCGGCACATCTGGGAGTTGAGTGTGGACAAGAGGATGGATGGTAACGCCACAGAGTTCCGCGCAGGAAAAGTGGAGAAATCACTATGGACCGTCATCCCTTCCTTGAAAAAGTATGACTTTGGCTCTTGATCAGGGCAAAGTACTCCCTCATCTCAAAGCCAGAGGCTTTCTGCCATCCCGATTCACACTGATGAAGGGCTTCAGGAGCCCACTGTGTGGAACTAGGCCTTCTGAAATGCTCAGCAGAACCAGGCTTCTACAGGGATTTGAAATTTAATATCTGGGCTTAGAATGTTCTTCCTCTTACTTCCCCACCACATGCCCTTTCAACTGGCTAATTCCTATTCATATTTCTGGTGTCCACCTAAGTATCACTTCCTTAGGAGAGCCTTCATTGACAGCTGAAGCTAATGGTGTTTGGTGCCTGTTGTGTTTTGTAACACCCTCTGCTTTTCCTTTTCTCACAGAGCATACAAACACAAACATGTATTATAAACAGAGATGTGTGTGTGTATTTTAAAGTGTGTGAATGTTTTCTTTTACTAAATGGAAAGCTCTGTGAGGTGAGAGATCATTATGTTTATCACCATTCTAGCACACTGGTAGGGACTCAATATAAAGTACTACATTAGTGAAGATAATAAATGTTGGAATGATGATAATGAGCTTCAACTTCTTAAGGTGTCTCTGCATGCAGTTGGTGCATACCTCTATATAGACTGTGTCACATACTGTCGTGATTATTTTTCAACCTATCTGCTTCTCCTAACAGACAGTGATCTCTTCAAGGGTAATTCTCTGTGACTTATGTGGTTTTTGAATATCTAGCATCCAACACAGTGGCTGTCAGAATATATTGCAGTTTATACATGTTTATGGAACTGAAACTTGACCCCAAACTGGGTGAGCAGCAGAGGGAATGGATAGAAAGGGTGGTTTTGGATATGAATGGGCAACCTACTGGATTTGTATCTTAATTACAGATTTCAGTATTTGCAGTGTGAAGGGACCCAGGAAGTAATAAGTGGCAATTAAATCATTCTTTCTCTGCATTAAATGGATATTCCAGTATGTGCACACAAAGTAAAAGACATTTATTTTAGGTGGCATTAGCATAGTGTAAAAATTGTGCCATGTCTCAGGAGCTGTCACTGTCAGATTTCAGTAGGAAACCGTTACAGAAATGAATGAGGTATCTGAACTATCTTGAATTACTGGAGCAAAACTAATGAAAATGACTGCAATCTGAATTTACTGCCTTTTTACATGTTTATGTATATTTTTGTTAGCTATTACTTAATATACGCATTTATTTTGTAAATGAAACATTGTAAGGTATTGAGCCTGTAATGGTGAGGAGATAATAAAGGAGTCCTTAATATGTAAAGTTTGTGAACTAAATGCTTAATACAGGAATGTTCCCCAAATTCCATGAACAGGTTGGGGTAGGTGAACTTTTTTCTTCCCCTGTAACCATCACAGAATATGCAGTATGCCATTTATGTATCAAGTCCTATTGTTGTGTCAATAACATTATGTGATGTATAATGTAATCACTTCATTAGAGAAAGGAGAATCAAGGGAAGTGGTGTGCTATGGAGTTTTAAATCTCCACTCTGTTACCTACTTAGTTATCTGATCTTGAGGCAAATTTCCTAATCTTGTTGAACTTCAGTTTTCTTCTCTATAACACGGAAGATGCTAGTAGTAATGATAAGTAGTAATTAATATTTATATATGGATTATTGTGTCACATTCATTTTTTCTGCACTTCAAATCTGTTAACTTTTAGAATTTTCATATCAACTCTATGAGATAAGCAATATTGTTATCCTATCATAGAGATGAAGACATTTTGGCACAGAGAGGTTATACAACCTGCCCAAAGTTACGCAGCTAGCAAGTGGTAGAGCTAAGTTACCCAGTTATTCTCTCTACAGAGAACATGCTTTTATCCAGATCACAGTTAAAAGAATTACTTAATTCATGCATGCAAACACTTAATATGCTTGCATATTAAAAGTTATTAATGAAAGTTAGTTATTATATAATACAGATAAAAAGATGGCACACATCACTGGCATAGTGACTTTTGTTGACCATAAGGTGAAAAAAAAAAAAAGATAGTTAAGGCTTTTTGACCCCAACAATTCTGGTCAAATCAATAATATATGCTAACAAAGCAATAGCAAATTTTGATTTCATGGTAATACTTCCGTAATAGTGTGGGTGTAAATTTAAGAGATTAAGAAATGAATGAAAGTTTTATTGATTTACCAGGCTATATAGTACCCTGGTAAAGTTTCAATTCTCTGTTGTACTTATTTGCAAGGCTGATTCTTGTACTAAAATTGAATCATGTAGATAGTAAGTAATGGTAAATATGTACAAACATGCCAGGTTAAAACACTTAACATCAAGTAGAAGCTATATTTTTATTATTATTGAACATACTAGAGTTGATTATGGAGTATGTTAATCTTTTCATCATATATATAGTTTGCTTTACTAGTATTAAACATATACACTTTAAAAGTAAATAACCACTGCTTACAAGACGTACATCCTACAGTTTTATTATTTTTAGGGTTTGAAGCCTAAAATGAACATTTGAAAAATCTTTCAGAGAATGCTTTGCAACAAGACATCCTAAGACTAAGACAATGAAACACTCTTAAGTCCCTAAATATATTAACAAACATTTATTGAGCAAGTGTTCTATGATGGGCTGTGTGATTTCTAGTATCATCAACCATTATGGAATCTGTTGATCATGATGGCATATCTAGTTTAATAGTAAAGTAAAGCAAGATAAGTTAACACAAATGTATTTGGAAAGAAATTTTTGAAGAAACGCAAAGCACAGTACCATCTTTAGCCAAGAATTAGGGAGTGAACCGCGTATTATATTTTAAAACTAGGCTTGCTTACTTTCATCTTCTCTCTCTGTTATCTATTAACCCACATTCTGGGGATAAAATGTGACTTTTGAGACAGAGTGGGGAACATATCCAAAGTTTAACACAGTATGAATACGGGTGCTGGATAAATAAGAACTCTACAAAGTCAATACTTCAAATTCCTACCCTTCCTGGGAGATAAAAAGGTTTGAAAGAAAGTGAACATATCAAGCTGCTGACCCACCACTTTCCAAAATTTTCTGGATTATCTTCTTGATTTTTGGAGCTTCTGGGTCCAGGCAGATTTTCTTCTCATTCTTCAGTGTGGCTCTGTAAGAGAATAGAATTATCTTGAGTACCCTGGCCTGGCTGTCAGAAAGGATCCTTGGGGCTGGATAAAACAGTGTCGGTGAGGATAGAGGTGGAGGGTTTCCCTATTAAGGCAATGATACTGATGCAGAGACTTACATCACTTCGACTTGGGCGCAGTGGGGTCCTGCCCTGATCACCTCCAAATTTTGGATGTTGCTGGGGTGAATGCCAGAGATAGTATTCACACACATGCAGCGAAGTTCAGTGTACCGCTCATTGCCTGGACTTAGAGCTGTGGTAGAAAGTATGAGTCTATTAATGGTCACAATTGTTTTAGGGATCTTATCTATTGACTTGTTTCCTCAGTCCCCTTATTCAGTAGTCGTACTTCTCTCGCAAGGCCATTGTGAATATGCTCTGGAGACCTTTAGTAAAGTACACTAGCAGAATGCCTGACACCGCATGATTAAGTGCCATGGGACCCCTGCATTGACAGTTGTTAGTATAAAGACCTTCTCCAGTACCCAGAGCACCCGGATGATCTTTCCCCCCAGACACAGCTGCAGGAAAGCAGGGACTCTACCTTCGGCTTCCTCTAAGTTCCTCTCCCATTCTCCGACGGTGGAGGAGGCCAGCGGGGTCAGGAGCAGTGACAGAAGCAGCACCTGCAGGACACGAAGCGGGCTGGCGCTGGTACAGGAGGAGGTGCTGCTGGGTCTGGGACTCATGGTGCAGAAGCTTGAGCCTGAGCTGCTCCAGAGGCCGGGAACCTCAGCGTGAGGGGAACTGCCGTCCAGAAGCCTGCAGCAGAGTGGCCCTTCGTGCTCTACTGATGTCTTTTATACACACACACTCCCTCAAGGCGAGTAAGGAGAAAAAAGATAGGGAAAGAAGAAGTGAAGATTTGGGGACATAAATGTGTAAGCGTGGTCAAGTTGTGCCCGACCCAGATAAACACCAGGCAAGTCAAACTTCCTGCTCAATTTCATTTTATCCTCCCCTTCCCAATCCCACTCACCCTCTCGGTGTCTGTCTATCTCCTTTACACAAACACAGCACTCTACCAGGGGAGGCAAGAACTAGGCTTCAGTGCTACACGTTTTCTTTGTATAACTGTGTAATGTGCCCTGCCTTCCCAACAACACAACTTACTTTACAGGCTTAACAGAGACTTTCCAAGTACCTGAAAGCACAGAGACATGGCCCTTGGAAAAGAGTTATCTTCCCTTTTTGGTTGCCATAGAAAGTAAATGTTCCTAACCTGATGGTTGAAAAATGTTACAATTTTTTTTGGAGTATGTGGATAAAACAGAAGCCATCAGAGGCTCACTTTGCATTTACAATTTTGCATTTATTTGTTTTGTCTTCTAAATGTATTATTTTTTGTAGTTTCATCTAGAAACTAGAAGCAAAACTCATCCTCCCTTGTGTAATAAAATAAACTACTGGTTTTTACTCCCTAAGTATCCCCTAAAAAGCAAGACCCAGCATATTTAGTTTTCCTCTTATTTTTATTCTCACAGAGAAATATGTAAATTACTGTAAAAGATTCATACACCACAGATGTATGTGAAATAAAATACAGACAGCTTCCTCTTCATTCCTTTATATCCCCACTTTCCAGTGGTTCCTGCTGGTAACAATTGGCATTAGTTTCCCATCCTATTTGCATTTACACACACATACACACAATACAGAGAGGTAAACATAAAGTTCTAAAATATATATATAAATGGGAATGCTATACAGCTTGCTTATGCCCTTCAGAAAATATGTCTTCCACATCCTTTCATGCTACCTCAATGTATTTTTGCTCCATTTTTTTAATGCCTGCATGTTCTATGGCACAGGTAATCATTGTCTTTCTGTCTTCTTGGTCACTTGGAGGGTGTTTACAGCTGTGTACTATCAAAAATTGCAATAAACTCTCTGTTCCTCAATTCCCAGACCCTAGTTAAAGGTCTTGTTCTCAAACCCCAGATGATATAGGCAAAGCCCTCAGTGATAGAGATGGACCTACACATTGTACACTGGCTTATATGTTATTGTCTGGATTTCTATCCCATCAATAGGTTTAGCTTCCTCAACTGGACTATATACTTTTGAAGACAGACCATGTCTGAGGTTTCTTCAATGACTCATGTATCCTATAGCATGTAGGATAACACAAAGTATGGTGGGGTTTAAACAGTGTTAGAGAAAAAATCAGTGAATATGTGTCACATGAAGGTAAGTTTCTCTTTCCTTTCCAGCCAAGCGCAATCATCAAACCACACTCCGCATGGCTCAAAGTGCCTGTTGTATAAAAAGGTGGTTTGAAAGGCTGGGAATAAAGGATGAGATGCTGGCCCCAAGTTGTCTTTCTGCTACAATTATGTACAAATCTTACATAATATTATTGAAAAGTTTCATTTTGTTGCTTATTTTTTTATACCTTTAAAATCTAGAGGAAATTTTCAAAATATTTAAATATACAAAATTACTTCTTGTCAAGCAAGTAGATACAGTAAATAATTTTTTCCAAACTTTTTTGTTGTTTTAACTTCTAAGGCAGTCTTCCCTGAGGTTTAACAGATACCGACTTCACCAACTTAAGTTCTTAGGTCCTGCTTTTTAATGTGTTCCTTATTTTTCTCCACCCCATTTGTTTTCTTCTTATAACTTACAGTCTAACTGTAAAACATGTTGAATCAAAATGATTTTCTACTTTTCCCAAGCCAGAAATTCATAGTCTAAGAAGCAAGTTTAGGCTAAAGATGAGTACATTTCTAAGACCTGAGACGTGGAATGAATTCAGAGAGATTCTCAACAGGAAACAAAACAGGGAGAGCAAACTTCTTTCTAGTCCTTCCCAAGGGATGACTTTATAGTCTTTCCCATTAGTGCTATAGAAATATTGTTACTTGGCGAATCAGATATATATTTTTTCAAATGTAAGCTAAAAACCCTTTCCAGAGCAAGATATAAAGGTTTTTTTTTTAGCATTATTCATAGTATCTTTCTTTCTCTGTCTGTCACAACCCCTCCCACTGCATATTTATTCGCTTCATGGACACTTTTCCTTCATATACACATTATTCAAGTTTCTTCCTGGTTCATTGATTACCAGGAAAGAGGTAAGGCATAAAGCACAGTATCATCAAGTCATTGTCTTAATTAACAAATGCATTTTGTCACAAAAGATACCCTGTCAGCAAGGTTCATGAGGAAGCATTAACAAATTTCTTGAGTCACTAGAATTTCACAAGACTATTAGTGCATATTTGAGGTAGTTGCTTTTTCCTGGTTTTCATTTCTTCAATAAATATTGATTAAGTATCTTATGTTATGTGCCAGCCATTCCAACATTTTCTTCACTGGGTGACCTAGTCATTTAACTATCCTTTTTTTTACAATTGAGACCTCAAATATTTGTGCAAAGCAATGGGAAATAAATACTAATTTACTGTTACTACTGTGACTCCTGCTAACTTATTTTACTGTCATTACATCATTTACTTTGATTTCCATGAAAAGAAACACAATATGGACACTGAAAACTGACTTACAGAAATGGGTAAAAGATACATGTATATCTTTTTTAAAAAAAACCTTTCATTTAGAAAGGCTGAAATGATTGTATGCTAATTTGAATAGCTAGGGTATATAAGAAATGACTTGAAAATTCCCTTTTGATGTCCTTGAAGAACTGGATTCCATTAACATATGCCTTGTTCTTTCTTCAAACCTGGAAAAAAATACAACTGATTTCTCAACAAGTGGTTTATTCCTCCCTTTCTCATATTTACAAATCCTTATGATCCCTTAGACAGTTTCTTCCAGAATGAATTTTCCTCTTCTTCTCAAGCCAGCCCCAGAGGGTTCACCTTTACAGGCAATGGGGCCAGGACAAAAGGAAGACATGTGAATTTCTTCACTGAGAGAGTAAAGGATATTTTAGTATCTGTTATTCAGTCAAGGAAGTCAGTTTATACAAAATTACACATTTAAATGAATGCTAGAAAATTAGCGTCAGGGTTCTCTGGTTTTAAAATAACTTGACAACCTTTTTATGGATCTTACATTGTCACCCTTTTTTGTGTGTGTGTGGTATGATACTATATCTCTTTTCCTTTAAGCTGTTGTAGAAATAGAAGAATCATTCAGGAAGCTAGCATGTTTTCTAAAACTTAAAACAAAACTTATCTGCTAGCCATTTTAAAAGAAAATATCTCGAGACATTAGAGGACCATTATCCATTAAAATTAAGACAGCTGTTAACTGTGCCTTACATAAAGCATTTGGAACTGACATCCCCTAAGTATGAAGGAAATAAGCTATTACCTGCAAATAAAAGCAATTGGTATGGAAAATCCTAGTGATAATGCAATTTTGAGTCTGTTTGTAAGTCTCCTTCCTCTCCTTCCCTTCCCTCTTCTCTTCCCTGTCCTCCCCAGCCTCTGAAACCATAGTGAATCACCTAGAAGCCCTTTCAGGATCTCTGGGTGGTGCACCACAGCTTTCTCCAGGGAGCTCACAATGGAGGCCATCTCTGGGCATAGCCTACAGAATAAGGGAACTGTCTCACCCAAAGTTATGCCCACTCCCCAAAGGGATAGCACACATCTAATGTCTGGTCAGTGGGAAAATACAGAGGTCTGCCTCTCTTGCCACAATTCAGAATATCTCTGAAAGGCCATCCTACCTCCGGAGCTTCTCATAGGATCACCTGAATCTTCTGTAATTGCAACTTTCTTTCTACCCAATCTTGCTTCTTTACTTCCTGACAGATGTCAGTTTTTAGAGCATGCCTCAATGAATTTCCTGCACACAGATCTCCTATCAGAGTTTGATTCTAGGGAATCTCACCTAAGAGACTCTCTCCTTTCAGACAATCTGATCTCTTTTCATTCAGCTTCCAAGTAAAGCCTTACCACAGAAAACTGTGTATTTGTTACCAAAAGACCTTAGCTTAAGCTGAAAGCTTATCTATGTAATCTTCATATCATAAGGATCCTTCACAATGCCCAATATATAACAAGATTATCAATAAATGGATATTTGAAGGATGGATATTTATAAGAAGGAAAATATACCATACATGTTGATGATGCTACCACATAAATTACAGAAGATATTAGGAAATATGAACACATTGTTTCCAGAAGCTTTCTAAGAAACACTTGTGGAAACAAATTCTTAGGCTTACTGATAATGTATCCTTCATGCACAGGTAGAAAGAATATGGATAACTGAAAAAATAAGGGTGTTTGAACTATGGAGCTCTCAGTTTTCTTATTTGTAAAGGGGAGTTTGAATTAGGAGACTTGGGAAGAGAAATAATATTTATCAGACATCTATTTTGTTCCAGGATCAGCCTTTAGTGCCTGGGAGATAGGTGTTATTATGCTAATTTTATAGATGCTAAAAAAACTGAGGGATGGAGATACTAAATAAATTGTCAAGATCACATAGCTAGAGGTCTTCAAAACTAGATTTGAAACCCAATTGCTCTGACTTTGTACTGCACCATAAACGGGAAAAATTCATCATTGACTTCTCTTGCTTGAAATGAATCAACTATTTCTCTCTTTGCCCAACCCTAGAGGTGAGTCAGAAATAATCATCACACATTAATGTGGCAGTAGAAGCACATCTATTAAGAACATGGATTTTTCAGATGGTATGGGGTTCCTTCAATTTCTTAATATTTAAGAAACAGGACTCTAGACTTTGTAGAAGCAAAAATTTCATAAACTCTTGGTCTTTTTATGTCATTAATTCACTCTATATATTAGAAGTGTGAACAAGAATATATAAAATTAATTTTGATGACTAAAAGCAAACCAGGAGTATCAGCCAAAATTGGAATCATGTGTACTTTCCTTGTCTTCCATGATTTAGTCAAGGAGGCAAATCAAAATTCCCAGATGCTCTTCTGTCTGGTAAATTTCTCAATTTGTCACATCCAGGAAGGACTTTTGAAATTATGTATGCATGAGAGTTTCCCACAGCAATTCTTTTCTTTATGTGAGAATTAAAACTATGATAGAAAAACAAATCCACTAGTCATATTTTACCAGAGAGTTTGTCATACCTTCAGTAACTGAAAGATTATATCAATGTGTCACACCCAGAGGTGAGAAGGAAATTCTGGTAGAATGCAGGGAATTAATTACACATTGAAAATTGTCTGAATTGGGACAGTAAGAGAGTAGACTTTAGCTGACCTCCTGTTCAGTTCTCAGTGATTTCAGATGATAGTGAGTTTCATATGGATAACAGAGTGAATATAATAGAGGTTTGTATAAGGAAAATATAAGACATATCCCTAGAAGACATATATCAGATTAATTTTCCCCAGATATGTTAGTCCTTAATTTTGCTAGTGGCAGATCAACGGTAATGCAGTAATCCCCTCTTATCCACAGTTTCACTTTCTGTATTTTCAGTTACCCAAGGTAAACCTTGTGAACAGATGACCCTCCTTCTGATATATCTTCAGAAGATCAACAGTAGTGTAATGATGCATCACAATGCCTACACCTACATCACCCTGTCACTCACTTCACTTTATCTCATCCCATAGGCATTTTATCATCTCACATATCACAAGAAAAAAAGTGAGTACAGTACAATAAGATACTTCAAGAGAGAGACCACATTCACATAACTTTTATTGCAGTACATTGTTATAATTGTTCTATTTTATTATTGGTTACTCTTAATCTCTTACAGTGCCTAATTTATAAATTAAACTTTATCACAGTTATGTATGTATAGGAAAAATAACAGTACATATAGGGTTCTATACTATGCATGGTTTCAGGTATCCACCTGGGGGTCTTAGAACATATCCCCTGCAAGGAAGGAGGTAGTAGGATTGGTGAGTAGTAGCTGTCATTGAGGTTCTTATATAGGTTGTACTTTGGTAACATACTATAATCTATTTTCTTTATAGAACAACCAATTAAAGCATTAGCATGACAAATAGAATTCAAGGATATCATACATGAGGACTTAGTCTGTGGTCTATAAGGAAACTAAACTTATATCTTGCTTCTGGGAAAAACAAAGATCTTGAATGATGATAAAGAAAAAAGTAACCAGTAATGTTTATTTCTTCACAAAACATATATTTCACCCATCCAAAGGACATTTACTATGCTTTCATTATTATCAGGCACTTATTCAGTGAGTATTTTGGGGCTGATACGACAAATCAGGGATTGTTTAAAACACAGAATTAAGAGTTCAAACATTTATGGTTATTTGGCTTGCTTTTTTAGTATTTCCCCAGGGTTAATATATAATTCACAGGTTCAATGGAAGAAAAGTCCTTTTTGGGAGAGCAAAAACAGACCACAAAAGCCTAATGATTTTTTTAAGAAAGTTTGAGGCATTTTGTGCTTTTCTATATTGCTAATAAAATGGTCAGCAAACACATCTCTTTTAATTTTTCCTATCTTTTGTATCTCTGTCTTTCGTTCTCTGCTAAAATACAATAATAGAACATATATTAATCTAATTGAATATTTTATATATAAGGAGATGAAAATATGTAAAATAACTTAGGTTCAAAATAGATTTGCTAATAAATGTCAGCAATATAATACAAATACATATCAGCATAAGCATATATAACACATTAATCCAAGTAGGGTGTGTGTGTGTATTCTAATTGGATTAGTCTCTTTCATTTTCTTGCTTTTCCTAAGAATGAACTATTTATGTGAAATAGCTATTTTAATACTTGAGAGTCAGTGGGATTTGTGTAGCCTAGATCACTTGTCTGTTTAAGTACCTACTAGGTGCTAGTCAGTGTCCTAAAGCCTGAGATAAACATGATAAACATTATCCTTGCCCTCATAGGCTTACGGTGAAATTGGAATAAACATTAAGTAGATGTATATAGTATCTGTATACTCTAGAGTTGTCTTAGTGACAAAATGTTATGAAGGAAAGAACATAGTTGTATGAGAGGATATAAGATCTGGTGAGGAGAAGAATCAGAGAGGTCTTATGTGACAGGAAACTGAGCCTGGAGGAAGGATGGGAGCTGGCCAGGAGAAAGTGAGGGGTAGGTGTCACAGATTGAGCAGACTGCATATGCTCTTGTTGGATTATTTAAAGACAAGTAGAAAAGAGGGTAAAGGAATTATAGTGTATTCAACACCTGTCATGAGACAGGTTATTGAACTTAGGACACTATCTGATAACCTGAGGATCAGAATAATTTATTACTTCACCAAGTCAATCTGTGTCAGGTATGGGGGATACAGAGATGAATGACATATGGTTGATGCTCTGGGAGAACTTTTAGTAGAGTAGGGTAAAGAAACCCATAAACAAACAAAATCAATGTAATATCTGGTATTCAAATATCTAGAAGAGACTACTGGAACATCAAAATAGAAACCATGAGTTCTGCTGGAAAGGAAAGAAAAACTTCATGATGGAAGTATTGTTTGAGCTGAGTTCTCAGGGTTGAATAAGATTCCTCCTATAGGCAGAAAGTGGTAAGGCCTTTCCAGGTAGAGGTCCTACCAAATGGAAAGGCATGCATTCAGGAAAGAACATGACCAGTTAGGGAACTAAACTCCTAACTGCAATTATGTTAGGGAAAAGTGAAGTTGAGGTAGTTAGTAATCAGGAATCAGATGAGATAGAACCTAACTTGACATGCTTTGCAATTTTTATTTTATGTCTAGGAGATAGGGAGCCAGCTAAGGATTTAAGATAGGAAAGTCTTACCTATTTGTGTTTTCTAAAGAACCCAAAGGCTGCTGGTGCTATGAATGAGTAACTGGGACAGGAGTGAGCTTGGAAAAAGGTTGAACTAATGCAGTGGCATTGGGAAATGAGGGCCCACCTTGCTGGCCATAGAGGAGCACAGTTAATTTTTTAAATAATGTAGAATTAAAGATAAATAAATTTTTTGTAACAGTATAAGAAAGAAGAAACAACATGAGTAAATTTTATAAATCTTTTATTTTTTCTGCAAAAGTACAATAAACAAATGAGATACACAAAAATAAGGGTAATTTTAGCATAGTAAATGTGATGCATATGTAATTCTTTTTAGCAAAATGATCAAAACCTTAAAAAGATACATTATAGGCATCTATAAATGTTAGTTATGTACTTTTTTTAAAACTAAATGAGTTTATATTTCAATAGTTCCAATATGCTTTCAAAACTTTCAGAGTACAGATCATTAAGATAGCTTTATTCTGAGAAAACTAAAAGTGCATTTCTAAAAAAAACTAGAAATAAGGAATTTACCTGTTTCTTAGCCTTTTCACCTATCCAAAACATATATTTAATGACTAGAATTACAATACTCCTAGTAAAATAGTTAATAAATACCATATAATATCAAAGTTATAATGAGTAAGTCATGACATTATGCCATACTAAGAAGACATCAAATGTCTAAAGTTATAGGAAAAGAATATATTAATCCTTGTAGAACTTAAACATTCAAAAATTCTAAATAAGGAAATATATTCTACACAGATAAATGTATGATACACCCCAGATTTACTAATGCAATACAATTTATATAGCATCCTAGGGTCAAGAGCAAAGAAGTTCTCCAATGTATTGCCAAAGAAATAATGCTAAAATATTTCCTATTCCATGAGAATGAGGATAACAGTTTATCCCCATATACAGCATTCTAATGAAATATCATTCACATATTAAAGTCACAGCCTTTTCAGTAATACTGCAGGACTATATTCTAGCAATACACAGTCACCTTGAAAGATTAACCAGTGATTCCTGACTCACAGTTTAGTCAACTGCCAAAGATTTCAATAGTATAGTAGATAAAATAACAGCAACTAAATAGCAGGAAATACAATGCTGAATACTTCAAAAGCTGAGCAAAAAGCCACAGGGAACAACCCCCCCCAGCACCCCCCACCCCATCTCTCAAAGTGGAGAATTCAGGAAGAAACCTAACTCACTGGAGAAAATCAACCCTTGCTTCTTGCTTCACTGGTCCAGAGACAGCTAGGAAATCGCTCTGTCCAAGAATGGGCAATTTTAGTGCATGGTCCTTTCTTCTAGTTTTTCTTGTTTCCACTGTTGAGAAACGAATTATCAGTTTAACCAAATTTACATACTCCTGTCTAATCCAACCCGTTTTCAAAACACAGAGCTTAAGATCAAAAATACGCAGAAGGGATAAAGGACTATGCTAACAAATAATACATCTCAGTAATGTGTAATCATCTCGGCAAAAACATCCTTAGGCAATTAAAAATAAGATTAATGATACGGGTTTTTCTAGGGCATTTCAGAAAACTTTCTCCTCTTCTAAAAAGTCCTTTTATTTAAGTGTGGTCTGGAATGTGGTGGCCAAATTCCATGCAGAAAATCAGGACCTTGAGAAGTCTGCACCAAAAGAGGGTAAGAAACCACAAAGATCAAAGGGACAGGTACCTGTGCAAAATTTTTTGGATGATCTTCCTCACCAACGGGGCTTCTGGGTCCAGACAGACTTCCCTCTGGTTCTTCAGAGTGGCTCTGCAGAAGGGAAAAGAGGATGAAACCATGGGCCACAGGGGCTGAAGACCCAGGACCAGGGATTTCCCTCCTGTCAGGTCACAGTAGATACTGCAAGGCACGAAGACTTACACCACTTCCACGTTGGGGCACTGCGGTCCCGCGGCGATCACCTGCAGATTACTGACCATTTTGGGAGGAATCCCCGGTGTGGTGGTTAAACACAGGCAACGCAGCTCTCTGACTATGACTGCGACAGGACCAGCTGGGGCAGAAAGAGACACCGTTATAGAGCAGACTGCTGGGTGAGCTCTTCCGCGGCAGGCCCTCCTGGGCCGCGTCCCCGCGCCGAGCCGCTCCCCCGGTGCGCGCCGCGCTGTGAGCTCTCACCGCTGGCGAGGGGACCCCGCGGCGTCAGCAGGAGCAACAGCAGGACCAGCACGCACAGCGAGGCGGACGGGCCGGGGATGCAGGCGGCGCGGCGGGGCGCGAGGCTCATGGTGGCGAGCAGAGCGCGGCTAGAGGGAAGCGAACAGGCGCGGGGATTTGAAGCGCCAAGGCACTGTGGCTTCCCCGGGTTCTCTGCATGCCTTTTATCTGCGCCTGCCCCTTCCCCCAGGCAGGAAACTCAAGCTTTGGGATGCTTGGGAAACTCCCTGGACTGAGAGGGTGAGAGGAGGAGAACGGGTGGAGGGGAGCTGAGGGGGAAGGTGGCAGGGAGGGGCCGCCCGCTCCCATTCTGCAGGGAGCGCGGTGGCCTGGCCCCGCGGCGGCTGGAACTGTAGCTCCCGCCAGAGGTGAGGGGCGATCCTGCCCGGATTTCTGCCGCGGGGCCGGCCCGAGGCCGAGAAGGCCCACTTGCCCTTCGGGCAGAGCCCTCTGGGAGTGCCCCTCGTCTCCATCTAAAGGGGAAGACCTGAACCGAAGTGGTGGGACGTTTGACTCAAGAAAACTCCCTGAACGCCCTTTCTAATTAATTTATTATTATTATTATTCTGGAAATGTACTCCGTGATTAAAACTGCACTAAACGGAAAGACCTTCCTCTCCTGCTTGCAGGCAGGTCATTCTAGGTTCCTCGAATTAGTTCCTGATTCTCTGGACTTCAGCCAGCTTTGGAAGCCAACAGCACGATAAAAGTGTCTCTACTCCCACTTTTAAGTCAGTGGCGGGAACAGGCTCCAAAATCAAATCTGCTTCCTGGAAATCCTATGCTTGCAGTTTAGTTGAGGTGGCTCAACAAAAAAATCTTCAAAAATTGCTGAGCAAATTTCTCTGGGAGGTGATGCCTTGTTTCCTCACGTCTCAACACTGCTGAACTGGAAGAGTCGCGGTCTTGGCTGGGCCTGGGGGGCGGAGTGAGTGCGACTACAGCAGTGCCAGGGCCCAGCCTGTTCCAGCAAGGGCTCCAGGCCCACACGGGGCCTGACCGACTCCGTGTGGAGAAGCTGTGGCAGGCTGATGAGTTTGAGGGGCTTGTCTTGAGGTTTGCTCTAGGGACTTAAATTAATTTAGCAGCAAGACTGCACCAACTCTGGCTTCACTCAGACAACTTCATGGGGGGGAGGATGACTTACACGCACAAATTTCTGGAACCGTCGGCTTCATAGTCAGTGGTGTGACCAAAGCTGTTTCCATAGGCCTGCTTTAATCCAAGTGGGCCCACAGCTGCTCCCTGGATTTGACAGGTGAGCTTGCTTCCAGTTTCCTGTCCCTCTCAGTTCTCTCTTAGCTGTGGAAGTAGTTAGAACACTGAAGTTTGTGGGACTTTTTCATTAATTTTTCTCCCCTTCACCTATTTCACCCAAATTCTGAAGTTTTAATGACCAGGTTTCTCACATGTCTAACTCCATGGCAGGCATGGCTGTGATGAGGGAGTGACATGTAGGTTTTCATTCATAGAAATCTAGAACTTCTTCTAGATTGTGCAACAAGACCTTGTCCTCACAGTAGGTCAGCAAAGGCAATCAGAAACCAGCCATGGAATGAAATTCTTCCTTGTGCCCCGTGACCCTGAGGAATTATGTTAACTCCTTCCCACATCCTCCAGGGCAGGGCATCATCTCCCTTGGTGAGCAAGAAGGGGGTGTCACAGACCTTTAGAACTTTTAGTCTAGAAGGAAAATGAACACATTCTCTGACTGAGGAAAGCTGGGAGGTTTGGCCTCACTTTGTGGGAAGCCAAATGAGAAGTTCTCTATCTTGCATAGCTTCCTGATACCATCAGCATCATACCTGACTTAACTAAGGCAATCCTCTGTCCTGCTGGGAAAACAGCCTGCATAATGATTCTATTGACATTTTAGAGATCACAATATTTATAAATACAAAAGATAAGTCTCACTGATGTGTGTAAGACAAACTTCAAAAATTTGACTAAAACTCTTGGACAATTAAATTCAACTTAACCTCAGGAAATAAACTGTAGTATAAGACTTTCTGGGGGAAAAAAAGAAAGTTTAATGACATAGGTTATTGGGTTTTTATGTCTGTGTATATGTATGTGTGTATGTGTTTATTTAGTCCCCAGAAAGCTATTTTAAATATAAATGGACATATAAATTAATTTTGGCACCAAATGGTAAGATCAGAGAAAGGTCATAAGACATGATTTCCAGTTCCTCCTGACACTCTCATAGATGTGCACACTTCACCTGGTTTGCATTCTGAATCAACTTACCATGGGTTGTTTACAAAATATAAGGCAAAGAAAACATTTTTTTTCTCTAGCTGGCAATTAAGTAATAGAAAGTCCCCACTAGAAGTGGGTTGTTGGGTTGCCCAACCTAATCCAGAGGCAGCATGGAACTTAACCTGGGCTCTCATTGAACTGATTCTGGCCATTTCCCATGTCTGGCTCCTGTGTAGGCATCTCTCATGTGGACCTTATGCAAAGACAGATAGGAATATGGTTGGTACAAAGGCTCCCTGAAGCTGAGACTGACAGCACTCGGTAGCACAGGAGGCAGAGCTCTTTAAAAGTAACTGCTTCTTTATCTCCAATTTAAAGGGAAGCCATTTTCCTTACCTGCACTGTGTCCTCATAGTGGAGAAATGCACTATGTTATTTTGTCCCAAGATATAATAGAACAATCAACAAAATGACAATGACATCTTGATAGCCTGAAAGATTCACTGTTTGTCAGAAGCAATCAGATTTCAGTCATAATACCACAGTGTAACATAACAGGAATTCAAACATTCTTATTGGTTTGCAGCTTCCCTTTTTATTTTTTTTATTTTTTGAGCCTTATATTAATTCTTTGAGGTAGATAAGAAATATTCTCCCATCCCCATTTTTCAGCTAAAGAAGGTTAAGGTCAGAGAAAGAGTTAAAAAGTATAAAATCCAGGATTGGAAGTCAAGGACTAAAGAATTTGCCACAAGAAAATAATTTTTTTAATTGGGGTACAATTGGTATATAACATTACATAAGTTTCAGGTGTACAACATAATGTGACATCTGTATGCACTGCAAAATGATCATCACTAAAAGTCTAGTTACCTCCATCACCATAAAACTGACCCCTTTTACCCATTTTGCCCACCTCCCATGCCCCTTGTCCTCTGCTAAACACCCGTCTGTTCTCTATATATGAGTTTGTTTTTGTTTTGGTTTTATTTTGTGTTTTGTTTTGATTCCACATATGAATAAAAAATAAGGTATTTGCTTTCCTTGTCTGACATTTCACTTACATAACACCTTCAAGATCCATTCATGTTGTTACAAATGGCAGGATTTCATTCTTTTTTGTGGCTTACCAGTATATATATATTCTTTATCCATTCATCCATCAGTGGTCACCCGGTTGTTTCCATGTCTGGGCTATTGCAAATAATGCTGTGATGTACATATGTCTTTTTGAATCATTGTTTTTGTGTTCTTTGGATAAATACCCAGCAGTGGAATTGCTGGATCATAGTATAGTAGGTCTGTTCTTAATTTTTTAAGAAATCTACATACTGTTTTTCCATAGTGGCCTCAGTAATTTACATTCCCCCCAACAGTGCACAAATGTTCCTTTTTCTCCACATCCTCACCAACACTTGTTATTTCTTGTCTTTTTGATAATAGCCATTCAAACTGGTGTGAGGTGATATCTCATTGTGGTTTTTACTTGCATTTCCCTGATGATTAGTGATGTTGAACACCTTTTCATGTACCTGCTGACCATCTATATTTCTTCTTTGGAAAAAGTTCTGTTCAGGTCCTCTACCCGTTTTTTAATCAGGTTATTTTTATTTTTTTGTTGCTTAATTGTATGAGCTCTTTATATATTTTGGATATTTATCTCTTGTAGAATATATGATTTACAAAAATCACTCATTCGGTGGGTTGCGTTTTTATTTTTATGATGGTTTCTTTCACTGTACAGAAGCTTTTTAGTTTGATGCAATCACTAAATTTTAGTTTGATGTTTTTTCTTTTCATAAGAAATTTTTAATGATTTCCAGATTACAAACCACTTTCTTCACAGTCATTAGCAAACACTTCTTGGGTTTCCACATCTAGCTAACCACTTTACTTGTATTGCCCAACAACCATATTTTAAGCTGTTGAAATCCTCAGATATTTACTACTGTTCTTTGAGGCCACAGTGATGTCAAATGTCCAAGAGACTTCTAGGTTAACCAGCCTGAAATTGTCACCTGCTTTCTAAATCCCTCCTTAAGACCAGTGCAAAGTCCTGTCTTCTCTGAGAAGGCTTATTCTGACAAAGCCAATTGAAATATATTCCTTCTACCTTCAGTCTATGAAAATCTAATGTACTTATGTAATAACTAGCTCATGAATCAGAGTTTAATTATTCTTTAATTTTGCTTTTGTCTCTCAAGTCAACTATAAACTCTAAATTCAGCAGTGAGGTCCTGTTCCTTACATAACCTCTCTTAAGTTGCAAGTTCAGTAGTCATCAGTCAATGAACATTCAATGACAGATTTATGATAGTTTTTTATTTTTCAGTGTTCTTTAAATATCAAAGGTATCTTGAAGGAGGAAAGAACAGTCTGGCTTACTGTCATTAATCATTTGAACTCCTCTATTTTGAATTAGCTTTCCTCTCTGTTGAAAACTGTTTCCTGGTTATTCTTAGGGAGAGTTCAAATGATCTTTTCAGTCTTTGGAATCTGAACTATTCAAATCAATGTTCAGAAACAAGCAGGACATTTGATATTAAAAGAAAGAAAATTATACAACTACAACCAAATCACATATTTTCAGTGACATAGAGATTGTTGGAGATAAATGATAAAGGAAAATTCTGATTAAGTTTACTGTGTTGAATGTGAACAGTGTGGGAATATTATTCTAAATTGATCTCTTCTAATAAATGAGAGAGGCCTTTAATTACATGAGTTAGTATATGATCTAGGATTTCTCAAATATTTTTCTAAGTTTCTATTTTCCTTTATATTCACTACTCTTTATATTACCTTTAAGAAATGCTATATGATTATATTAATTAAAGATGTGGACATATCATTACTAGGTTAAGCACATCAAGGATTCAGTATAAGAGTTTATCAATTTAGAAGAGTTCAAGTAGGTGATAGAGTTACTGCTTATATGCCAAAGAAAAAGAAAAAGCCAGGTACTCTTGGGCTGACTTTGCAATATGAAAGCAGCCTGTCTCTCCTTCCACGCTAAGCTTGGCAGTCCAATGAAGATGCAGCATCCTTTAGGAAATTACTTCAAAGTTGCCTCAGCTTTATTGTGAAATGTCAGGAATGTTTTCACTCTTTTTGGTCACTATCTACTTCTCTTTGCTGCCCATTTCAAATTACATCTGCTTGAGAAAGGAGCAAATCAGAGGACCTTGATTGAAGCCAAACTGAGCTAGACTCCAAGTAACCACAGGGGAGGCTTTTCCTTTCTACCTCCTGGGTAGAAGAGATACCTAGGTATTTTTTTGTTCAGCTGTGCAAACCTACAAAAAGTTTCTGTTGACAAGAAATGATACATAGGAAAAAAATAAATAAATAAGTATTAAAGTGTTTAAAGTTTCCCAAAGGACTGGGTTTGCAAAAATAGAAAGCATTCATTACTGTGTTCAGAAATTTGGTCTATGCTAAACAAAAACAAAGCAAAGCAAAACTTTTTAGGGGTTAGCTATTTTAAATAACTTTTTGAGAAGACATTTTTTTTGATACTGCAGAGGTCCTTTATTTAATATAGACTTCAAATACTATATTTAAAAATTGTCATTTGCTATACTGTCTTTTGACACAATTACCTTCAAACCTTTTTTTAAGGAAAATATCCACTTCTGTAGGAACTCACAATAGCTTTCATTCTCAATTGATATGTATTAGAAACTCATTAGTTGCTGTTTTACTAGGAATAACCGTGAAGTATTTGTATGTGTATGAATTATATACTTCACAGATAATTGAAACCTTCTGTTGGTCTCATTTGTCACTACTTGACTAAATTGGAAAGACTTTAAGAAAATGTTCATGAACTTAACAAGTCACACACAGACACCACCATGACCAATACCACCACCACCAACAGTGCTGTGCTCTGAATGTTTATGTCCCCCCAGGAAGCCATAAGTGGAAATCCTAACACCCAATGTGATTGTATTTGGAAGCCAGGTCTTAGGGAGACAATCAGGTCATGAAGGCAGACCCCTCATGAATGGGGTTAGTGCCCTTATAAAAGACTTCCCACAGAGTTCCCTCATCCCTTCCCACTATGTGAGGACACAGCGAGAAGGCACATCTATGAACTAGAAGTGGACTCTCACCCAAAACTTACTCTGCTGGCATCTTGTTCTTGAACTTCTCAGTGTCCAGAACTGCAAGCAATCAATTTCTGTTGTTCATAAGCCACCTCATCTGTATTACTTTGTTACAGCAACCCACATGGACTAAGACAAACACCACCACAATCAGCAAACCAAAGATCAAAAAAGAAAAACCGGACTAGAGTGTACCTTACAGTTGATTTCCTGCTACAGAGTTTTGTCATAAGTCTGATTATGAATTCCTAGTGAACCAGTTTTATGCATTTTTGAAACATTATTTTCATAAGAATTGGGAATTAGGAAATCGATCCCACTGACATAAGAGGTGTTGCAATGCCAAATGAAAAGTCACAAAATCCTAGAAATTCTGGCTAATGTTGGACTGTATGAGTACCTTATTAACCAGATGGGATCTTAAAGTATGTCTTCCCTGCAGAGCAAAGTGACCAAACCACTTTAACAGAATATATTGCTTTGAATCATTTCGGTTTGAAAAAAATTCAGTATTAGTAAATCAGACTGGTAGTCATTTTCTTTGGAACAGAATGTTCCTTGGCAAGAGCTTTCATTTTTCCCTAATTTAAATTTGAGAACCAGACTGATGATTGCTATGAACAAGAATTATGTCACAGAAAAGAGGAAACTAGTAGTCGCTAATGTATTAGAAAAAGATTAAAACTTGTTCCTCTCACAGTGTGCTTATACAGTTTTTTTGTAATAAATGAAAGTCGTGAAAACTTTTCACCAAGTATAAAAATTAGCTTTCCATGATGATTTGAAAATAAAATCTTAAATTGAGGCATTATAATCCATGAAAGAAAGAATTGATAAACTGGACTTAATTAAAATTACAAATTTCTGTTCTGTAAAAGACACTGCCAAGAAAATGAAAAGTCAAGCCACAAACTGGGAGAAAATATTTGCAAAAGATATATCTGATAAAGGACTTCACCCAAAATATACAAAGAAGTTTTTAAAACTCAACAGCAAGAACACATACAACATAATTTAAAAAATAGGATGAAGACCTTGACAGATACCTCATCAAAGAAGATATAAAGAGGGCACATAGGTGTATAAGATGTTCCACATCATAGGTCATCAGGGAAATGCAAATTAAAATGAGATATTATTACACACCTACAAGAATGACCAAAACACAGAACACCGACAACACCAAATGCTGGTGAGGATGTGGAGCAGTAGGAACTCTCATATATTACATATTTGGAATGCAAAATGATGCAATCATTTTGAAAAACTGGAAATTTCTTACAAAGCCAACATACTCACAGCAGACAGTCCAGCAATCAGGTTCCTTAGCATTTACCCAAAGGAGCTGAAAACCATATCCACACAAAAACCTGCACACACGTGTGTTTAGCAGCCTTATTCATTACTGCCAACAAAACTATCTGTCAACAAAAGAAGATATTACAGAACCATAGGCTATATTCTCCATGTTGTACTACCATCCCTGTGACCAACTTACAATATGATTGAGAATTTTTGTGCCCTTTTATCCCTCTTACCCTCCATACCCACTCACCCTAACCCCTCCTCCAGTCACTTCTCAGTGTCTATGAGTCTACTGCTATTATTTTCATTTTGTTTTCTTTTGTTTTTTGAATCCACAAATAAATGAAATCACATGGTATTTGTGTTTCTGCATCTGGGGAAGAAGCCAGTCTTAAAAACCATACATATTGTATGATTCCAGTCAACTATATGACATTCTAGAAAAGGTAAAATTATGGAGAGAGTGAAAAGATGAGTGTTACCAGGGGTTTAGGGGCTAGGGAGGGATAATTGGTGGAGCACAGATAATTTTTTAGGGCAGTGAAACTATTCTGTGTGATGCTGTAATGATGGATACTTGTCATTATACATTTGTCTAAACATAGGCTGTATCACACCAAGAGTGAACCCTCGTGTGAACCATGGGTGTCATGAGGTGCCAATGTAAGGTCATCAGTTGTAATAAATGCACCATGGTGGGCCTGTTGATAATGGAGAAGGCTAGGCATGTGTTGGGGCAAAGGGTAAATGGGGAATCTCTACCTTCCCCTCAGTTTTGCTGTGAGCCTAAAACTGCTCTTAAAATGATTTTTTGTTTTTTAAATAAAAGTTTTATTTTTTTATTTTATTTTTTAAATAAGTTTATTTTTTAAAAATGTTAAAAGCTAATTTTTTAAAAGAAAAAATATGTTTCTTCAGGCATGGATCATTGCTTTGGAATCTATTTATTCTTATGTCACTAACTTCTATGTAAATTAAACAATTTATTTAAATGAAAATACCAATATCATTTTCTTCGCTATAAAACTTGAGAGGAACAAACAGGATAGCTATGAAAACTTCTAAAAACACTTTTTACTTTTTAAATGGAGGTAAAATTTACACAGTAAAATTCATACTTCTTAAATTTAGAGTTCAATGAGTTTTGAAAAATAAAAGTAATTAATCAAGATATAAAATATTTTCAATTCCTCAGTAAATAATGTGGTCTTTTCTGTTCAGTCTATGTTCCCAGGAGGAAGCCACTATTCGGATTTCTAGGTTTGCCTATACTTGAACTTCACAGAAATGGAATCATCCAGTACATACTCTTTTGTGCCTGGTTTCTTTTGCTCAAGTTACTATCTGTGAGATTCATCCATGTTATTGTGAATATTAGCAGTGTATTCTTTTTTATTCAATTGAATATTTCTTGAATAATTTAAGTGAAGTTCTCAGTTGTACAAGTATACCAAAATTTGCTTGTTCGTTCATCTGTGGAAAGACATTTGGATCATTTCCAGTTTTTTGGCTAACAATTTGGCTATTATGAATAAAGTGACCATAAACATTATGAAATATTTTTGTGTTTTGTTGAATACACATGGCCATAAATTTACTGCCCTTCTCATTGAAATGTGATGCCTGTTTTTCCTACCCTTGAAACTGAATTGTTTCTGCAACTGGTTTTGATCAGTGTAATTTGGCAGAAGTGAAGCTCTAATTTATGAGAGAATATCTGAAACTTCCTCCTTCGTCTTTCAGAATGTTCCCTCTTGGACCCCAACCACTACACTGTGAGAAGCTCAAGCTATGTGCAGAGACCATATGGGAGAGAATCCAGGCTGGTATCCTCAGCTGAACTCCCAGATAAAAGCCAGGACCCATTGACAGCCATGGGAGTGATCATCTTCTATATTCCAGTCCAGTCAAGTGGCAGGTGACTCTAACTCCAGCCTCATGGAGCAAAAGAACCACCCCAATGAGTTCAGTGAATCCAGATAATTGTGAGACAATAAATAATTATTGCTTGGGGCCATTAAGTTTTGTGATTTTTTTTTACAGAGGAATAGATAAATAAAATAGGTGTTTTCATTTCTCTTGGATAAGTATATAGGAGTGAAATTGCTAGGTGACAGGATATGTATATATTTAACTTTATGGGAAATTTCCAAATTGTTGTCATACTCCTACCCAAGTAGGAGTGTTGTGGCTATTCCATCTCTTCATCATCAGTCTTTTAAAAATTTACCTTCTGGTAGGAATTTAGTGGTAAATCATTGTGCTTTTAATTATTACTTCATGATTACTAATGATGTCAAACGCTTTTCTATATGCTTTGCCATTTGTAAATCTTAGTTTGTGAAATATATTTTCAAATCTTTTGCCTATTTTGTTTTAAACTGGTTTGTTTTTATTTATTGATTTATAGGAGCTCATTATATTTTCTAATGACAATTCCTTTGATTGATAGAAAATGTATTATGATGATTTCTCCCAGGATATAGTTTAAATTTTCATTTTCTTAAGATTGTTTTTGAGGAGCAGAAATTTTAAATTCCGATTTGTATGAATCCTGATTAAAGTCCTACAACTCTTTCTTTTATGGTTAATAGGTTTTTTTTGTATGTCCTAAGAAATCAGTGTCTACTCCAAGATTGAAATATATTCTCCCTTGCTTTCTTCTAGTAGCTTTTAGCTTTTAATTTGACATAGACCATGTCAAGTTAAATTTTTATGAATGGTTCAATGCAGTGGTTGGGTTTATTGCTTCATTTCAGTTTCCATATAGATGTCCAGTTATTCTAGCAAGATTTTTTGAAATCCTTTCCCATTGAATTGCCTAGAAACAATTATCAAAATTTAATTGATGGTGTTTAGGTGTGTCTGTTTCTGTACTTTATTTGGTTTCATAGATCTATTACTCTTTCCTTACACCAATACCACAGTGTCCTTATTAATGTAGCCTTGTTAAGTCTTAAAATCAGATAGTGTGATTCCTCCAAATTTGTTCCTCTCTTTCAAAATTGAATGTGCTGTGATAATTTCTCTGCTTATCTATATTAATATGAAAGATATACCAGTTTTTCCAAAAAGAACTTGCTGGAATTCTTCTTTAATGTTGCAGTGAGTTTGTATAGATTGTTTTCATCTCCACAATATTGAGTCTTCAAATCTATGAACATGGCACAGATACCTTTTCATTTGCTTTGAAATTTTCTTTTTTCTCTGCTATGTTTTATAATCTACAGTGTAGAATTCTTATACATCTTTTGTTAAATTTGTTAAGCATTTTATGATTTATATTTTAAAGTTCTTAATTTCTAATTATTTGCAGGTAAGATATAGAAATAAGATTAATTTTAATACATTCAATTCATATCCTGAAATCTTACTAAAATCACCTATTAATTTTAGTAGATTTTTTAGAGTTTTCTCTTTTTTCCTTTTTTCCTTCTTTCTTTTTTCTTTTTTTTTTTGGTTATATATTAGGTCCTCTAAACATATTTATCTTATAACTGTAAGTTTATACCCTTTGGATAACATGTTCCCACTCCCTCTACCCACCAGCCCCTGGCAACCATCAGTCTACTTTGTTTCTTTGAGTTTAGCCTTTTGTAGATTCCCTATATAAGTAATACCATATAGTATTTGCCTTTTTCTGCCTGCCTTGTTTCACTTAGCATGATGATTTCAAGGTCCAATCATGTTATTGCACATGGCAGGATATCTTTCCTTTTTTATGGTTGAATCACATTCCAATGTGTGTGTGTGTGTGTGTGTGTGTGTGTGTGTGTGTGTGACATTTTCTTTATCTATTTGTCAATGGGCACTCAGGTTGCTTCCATGTCTTGGCTATTGTGAATAATGCTGCAATGAACATGAGTTATGAAGATATCTCTTTAAGATAGTGATTTCATTTTCTTTGACAGAAGTGGGTTGCTGGATTACATGGTAGTTGTATTTTTACTTTTTGAGGAACCTCCATACTGTTTTCCTTAGTAGTTGTACCAATTTACATTCCCACCAATGGTGCAAAAGAGTTTTCTTTTTTCCAGATCCTTGCCAACACTTGTTGTTTCTTGTCTTTTTGATAATAGCCATTCTAATAGATGGGAGGTGATAACTTATTGTGGTTTTGATTTACATTTCTCTGATGATTAGTGATGTTGAGCATCTTTTCATGTACCTGTTGTCCATTTGTATACTTTCTTTGGAAAAATATTTACTCAAGTTGTCTGCCATTCTTAAATCAGATTATTTGGTTTTTGTTATTGAGTTGTATGAGTTCCTTATATATTTTAGCTCCTTATCTGATATAGTTTGCAAATATTTTTCAGCAAAGGTGATATGTACTGCTCATTTGAATGGGGTTGATTTGCTTTTTTGATGATTTGCTTTTTTGATTTGAATGGGGATGGTTTTAGGTTAGGTTTTATGTGGCTCCCTGGGATGACTATGTTGGGTAGAATCTGATGACTCTGTTACTGTGGGGAGATAAGTGGAGCAAACAGAAGTCAATATTTCAAAATATTATCCCATTGCATAAGTCTGACCCAAGGTTACAGTAGCTGACTCTAATAATCCTTCAACTTTGACTTAAGTGTACATGACATATTTAACAATGTCTAATTAAATCCCTCTGGTTGTATAGTCAATGGGCACTTCTCATATTTGCATTGAATATGTTCTGCCATTTGGGGCCAATCAATCAATAAACCACTAAAACCTGGAATCATCCCAGTTCTAGAATCCTTTCCTTTCTTGGGGTTTTAAATCATAAAGTAATACTGTAGAAATAAAAGGTAATACTTCTGGAGGCAAGATTAGTTCTGGTTTATTTATCTATAATTTCAGTTTTCCTAGATGACTAAGTTTCTTATCCCTCTCAAATGCTTTTCTCTAGTCCTCCCCTATATTGTTTTGGCTTATATTCTTTCACTGTTCATTTCTTTGGGAACATTTTCTTACTGAAAAAGTTCTTCAGCATTCTTTTTGTCACCATCTGACTTGTAGTACCTGTTTAAGTTACAATCGGTGGGATTGCCAGTTACCTTTGTCCAACAGTGCTTCCCTTGGCTCTGGTAAAGACAAAGGTAAGAGAAGAAGCTGCTGTCAGTTCACACTTGGCATTTTCCCACACTGCACTTATTCTCCCTGAATGCATTTGTAGTTGTTTTCTTCAGAGCAAAAAATTCTAGCATGTTGGGTCATGAGCTAATACATTTTTGGTAAAAATCCGTAAACTCCCATACCTCTTTATCCCGATATAATAACATTTCTAGATCATCAAAATTAATATTAGTAGTTAAAGGAATTGTTCAGGATCATCCAATGACAGCCCAGGACTCTTTATCAAGTATACAGTAAAACCTTAAATACTTAACTATAGCATACTTCCACTATGCCCATAGGTTTAAGGAGTTAAAAAGACTCTAACTGATAAACTAATCTTGAAATTCATATAGAAATGCAAGAGACCCAGAATAGCCATAACAATCTTGAAAAAGAAGTTAGGGGACTCACATTTCCTGATTACAAAGCCTACTTCACAGTCACAGTAATCAAGGCTTTGTACTACTGGCATAAGGATAGACAAATAGATCAATGCAATAAAATGGAGAGTACAGAAATAAATCCATATGTTTGATCAGTTGATTTTCAACAAAGGTGCCAATATAAATGCAGGAAAGAATAGAATTTTCAGCAAATGGTGGTGGACAACTGAATACACACATGCAAAAGAATATAGTGGGACCTCTACTTCACACTGTACAAAATTTAAATCACAATGAATCAAAGACATAAATTTAAGTGCTAAAACTATATAACTCTTAGGAGAAAACATAGATGTTAGTCCTCAGGATCTTAGATGAGTCAGTGGTTTCTTAGATATGATACGAAAAGAACAAACAACTAAGGAAAAAATAGCTAAGTTGGACTTCAAAACAAAAGGCTTTTGTGTTCAAAGGGCATTATAAAGAAAATGAAAAGGTGAACCACATAATTGCAGAAAATACTTGTTATTCATATACAGGATAAGCATCTAGTATCCAGATTATATAAAGAACTCTTATAAATCAATAATAAAAATACAAATAACCCAATTAAAAATGGACAAAGTGTTAGAATATATATTTCTTCAAAGAAGACATACAAATAGCCAATAAGTGCATGAAAAAAATATTCAACACCATTATTGCTTTAGAAAAATGCAAATAAAAGACACAGTGAGATACCAATTTATACCCATTAGGATGACTGTAATCAGAAAATCAGGTAATATTGAGTGTGGTCAGGATTATAAAGAAATCGGAACCCTCATACATTGCTGGTGGGAATATAAACAGTGCAACAGCTTCATAAAACAATTTAGCAGTTCCTTAAAATGTTAAATATAGAGTTGCTATATGATCCAGTAGTCCCACTCTTAGGTATATAGCCAAAAGAATTGGAAATACATGTCCGCACCAAAACCAAATGCCCATTAACTGACAGATGGACAACAAAATGTGGTATATGTGTTGATGGAATATTTTCAGCCATTAAAATTTCCAATTTATGCTACAATGTGGATGAACTTGGAAAACATTATCCTAAGTGAAATAAGCCAAGCACAAAAAGCGACAGAGTGTATGATTCCATTTATCTAAAATGTCCAGAATAAGCAAATCCACAGGGACACAAAGATTAGTGACTTCCAAGGGCTAGGCAAAGGGAGGAATGAAGAGTGACTTCTAATGGGTATGGGGTGCATTTTGGGATGATGAAAATATTCTGAAATTAGTGGTGATGGTTGCCCAACTTTGTGAACATATTAAAAACCACTGAACTGTTTGTTTTAAAAAGGTGAATTTTATGGAATGTGAAGTATATCCCAATGAAAAAAAATAAAAGAACCCTTGAGCCCTACTCTAGAACTACTAAATCAGATTTGGGGGTTGGGGTGAGGTTGCTAGGAATCTGTGTTGTCCCAAGCTCTCCAGAAGATTCTTGTGCACACTGTTTGAGAAGCACTCTTTTAAACATTTTAAAAAGACACTAGCTAGTGCTTAGAATGCCTTTTCTGGAATCTTTCTCTCATCAAGCTTCCAGAGTATATACACTTAAAGAGCTTCATAATCATGAAATATCTTTCATGAGTCTATAACAATAATAATATTAATGATAACAACAAAAATAATAATGGCTACCATATGTACCAGTCAGATTTTAAGAAATCATATGGTTACTCAGATTATAGCACCTTATGTTCTCCAAATTCTTTCTGCTGACTCAATGCTTGTAAAGACTCTTTTTTCTTGGTCAGCACCTTCTCCTATTGCTCTCAGCAATAGTTTAGACTTTTCCTGATCTGGTCCCTTTAAATGTTCTCTCTCAATGGGAGAAATCTCCTCAATTCATGTGTCACAGTCTTCAGACTCTTCCATATTTGTACCTGGCTTTACCTACTTCCAATTCATTCATTCATTTTTCTCTATTTCTATTTACTTAAAATCTTCATTGTGCTAGAAGTTCGAGATACAGTGATTAACAGAGCTATTAATTTATAACCTAATGGGAGATGTTGAATACAACAGGTAAATAAACCAGATAGAGATTGTGATAGAGATAGAGAAGGAGACAATTTCATAACTTGATAAAAAGCATCATGGTTTGGGAAAGCTTACATTAGAATAATGGTCATTGAGGAGATGGCATTTTAAGCTGACACCTGAAGCATAAAACAACAGAGCCCTACGAAGAGCCCAGAGAAGAGCACTCTAGGCAGAAAGAACAGGAAGGGCAGAGGTAGGAAAGAGCTTGCTGTGTTCTAATAGCTAAAAGGAGGCTGGTGTTGGCCAGAACCTAGAAAGTGGGAGAGGGGTATGAGTGAGGTCAGAGAGATAAGCAAGAGCCACGTCATGAAGAAATTTCTAGGCCAGGGTACATAGTTCATCCTTTATTTTATTTGCAATGAAAGCCTTTCAAGGACTTTATATTGCAAGAAGATATGATTTATGTTTTTAAAAAACTTCTGACTTCTGCATGGAATTATAGTGGTGTAAAAATATGGATACAGAAACTCAAGGTAGAAGGCAATTCTAACTGTATAGGTAAAGGGTAGGCAAACTATTATCCATGTGCCTGCCACATGTTTTTGTACATAAAGTTTTGCTGAGACATAGCCAACCATGATTTGCATGCATATTGCCTAGGGCTTTCATGCTTTCATGCTGCAGTGGCAAAAATATTTACTAACTGATCTTTATAAAAAGTTTGTCACCCCGTGGTCTAGATGGGAAAGTATAAGGTGTGGACTAGGATGATATCAAATGGAGGTATAGAGCTGTTGGAAGATTATAAATACACTTCATAGAAGTAACCTTCAGTGCACACTGGTAGGCTCAACGCAGACAATGGAAAATTCAAGAATTATTCCTAGTTTGGTGGAAACAACTGAGAGTATAGCAATGCCATTTACTGATATGTAGAAGACTGGGGAAGGAGAATGTTTAGATCGTAGTGGAATTAAGAATAGTCTTTTAGGATATATAAAGTTTGAAATGTCTGTGAAATATCCAAGTGATAATGTCAATGAGGAAGTTGTGTAAGAATATGGAACTCAGAGAAGCGGCCTATGCTGGAGGTATTATATGAGAGACATCAGTGTAGAGAATTACTTATGGAATGCATCTAGTGAGAGCTAAAAAGAAATCATGACCTAGAACAGTTCCTGGAGGACTCTAATGTCTAGCTGTCTCCAGTCTCAGGGTATCTGTCCCCATGTTCAAGTCATTTCCCTTTTCAGCATCACTAATCCCCTCTCATCTTCTCCAGGATCTGGATCAGTATTTCCAGGATCAATTTTCAGCTTGAGCAGCAACAAGATATGTCCACTGTCATTGCCACTACCCACTGCTAGAGTTGCCCTCCCTTCTCTAAGTGGGTCTCACCGTGGACCATCTTCCTCATCAAGTGCAAAAACCTATCAAGGACTTCTAACATCTCCTGGGGCATCTATTTGAATGCATGAGAAATTCCATGAGCAAAGTGGGGTTTCTCCCATTCCTCCTCATCTGTTGGTACCTGGTAAAAGCATCTTAATTATAAACAATAATTTTGTAGCAAGCCAAAAAGTTAATCTTCTTTGGTATGCTTTTTGACCAGCCTTAGATTGATAATTAAAGTATCATATTCACCAGATATTCACACGCTTTTTTCCAGAATTTTTTTTTCATTTGGTGAGACATTTGCATTATGGGATCTTATAACAACTCTCTGGCCAACTGTTAGCCAACAACTCTATAAAAGATGTCTTTAGGACACTCATTTCTAATAAAACAACTATCCAAGATTTATTCTAACTTTCATGAGTCATTCAACATTTTGACGTCTTGTTTCCTTGTGAATAGCCAACATTCATTTCATATAAAGTACAGTAACCCCAGACATGAATTCTACTTCCATGTATTATGTGATCTATAGGTAATGAAGCTTTTATTAGTTAAAAGCTATCTGGACTCAGTTCATGGGCTCTTTTAAAAAGATACTCAAGAGAAAAAGGATTATTAATAATTTTCTTTTCTCCCCACCTCTAGTATCTAGTAGTTGAGGTTACTGATTTTTATTAGACTACTCTTGCAATGATATCCCAAGACCATAGAGAGGATAAAAATAGTCTTGTCAATCTCATTACTACTATAGTTCACATTGGATTCCCCATGCAGTTTGGCATCCGTGCCCATCTGTTCCTTTAATGTTACAATTTCACAATTTCTTCAAAGAATTTTAACCTCTCCATAATGTACTCTAGGATTCAAACCACAAAGGTGTATTTTTGTTAATTTATTAATGCATCTATTCCACAAACATTTCTGGTCACCAGCTATATGAGGGAGAAAGCTGTTCTCTCATATGTTAAGTAATAGGATGTGCAGATAGAAATCAGAAAAGATCTTTAAAATTTTCCTTCCTTCTACCCTCAGTTATTTTCTGGTAGAGATTTGCCCATTAGAGAACAGACTTTAGTACATCAGAATCTAGTTTGTCATTAAGAAACTAGCCCTCTGAACCACTTCTATCCCTATGGCCCTCTCTGACTGGTTCTGAGAGGCTGTTTCCTTGGTTCCCATGAGGGGTTTCTCTGGTGGGTAACGAAGTTGCCTCATGGTGGTAGTAGAGACACAAGTATGCACTGGGACCTTTGTCTTTCAAGGACTGAGGATAGTAGACTCTGCTTAGGGAAGGAACCCTGGCTACCCACAACCCCCAAAGCTTTCATGTGGAATGCGTGGGTGCAACATGCTGTCATGACCACATCAGTGCCTATAACCAAGGTATAAGCTGAGGTCCCATGGATGACTTTGTGGTCTTCTCCTTTTGTCCCTATTTTAAGCCTCTAATATCACTTCTCTAACTTCTCCCAGACTCTAATTATTGTCGCCAAAAATCAGAGTGATGCAGTAGTCACTCAGCATTCTCAGTTCAACTAGGTGTCCACAGAAGCATGCAGCTGGAGCTAGCATCACATGTTCTAAGTGAACTTAACCTGCCAGAGTCTGCTGCATTGCTACTCTTTCTACCTTCCTCAGAAATACCTTTCACCAGCAGCACAGAGGGTATTTCCCCCTGCCTTTTGGTGAATATTTAAAGATTTAACATACATATCCATTCTTTTCCATTCATTTCCTTTCCCCTCCCTTTCCTTTCCCCTCTTCTCCATATTCCAAATATCCACTCAATAGTCTTTAAGAGTAAGACCACAGCCTCACAGGTATCAATAATGCAGTCATGGAGCAATCTCTAGAGGAGAGCCTCATTAACACTCATCAGTCTCCTCTTTTACCTGATTGCTTATGCTGTACCTCTCTAGGATGATTTAGCCTCCTACCAGAAAGGTGTAGTAGTCCCATAAACACAATCACAGTTTTTGATACATCAGAGGTTCAGTCATGAACATTGACTGCCCTAAAATTTGTCCTGAGCTATATATAGCCCAAACTTCAGAGACATCTACCTTGAAAACTAAGAAGCTGGGGATCCTTTCTGGAGAAAAATTCTCTCTTTTTAAATTTGTTTTTAAAAATTTGATGACCATAGGTACTGAGCTATGGATTAGTTCCTAGGGATCCTCCTTCTTGGCCACCTTGGACTGTTCCCACAGAGGCTAGGCCTCTCTCTTGCAAATATTATATATTCACCTAAGGGCTCTGATGCAAGAAGAAAGGTGGTCTAGCAGCTGCCCCACCATCTCTAGGTGATATTGTTAAGAACAGCAGATACACAAAGGGTCAGTGTGGACCTTTCAGTTTTCTTAGTTTGTAGAATCCCTTAGTTCACACTTTGGCAGCCTTGGAGGGATGCCCCACTAATTCTGTCTAGGGATAGTGATGTCTGAGATGGGAAAATATGTGACTCCCTTTTTCCCTCTATGCCAGAAACATAATATGAGCCTGAAATATCTAATGTTTAAAACCCTAGAAATAAGCACAAAGGCTGTAATAGGCTAGGTGGGCATTTGCCATCTGAGATATTAAGTTACACAATCTCTTATTCCCTAGAAATGATTCATGAATTCATATTCTCCTACATCATGAAACCATTTTCAGACCAGGTAGCTAAGAGTTGCCATGTAAGGTGTTATTAAGTTACAAAGTCTGTTATTCCCTAGAAATGATTCATGAATTTACATTTTCCTTCATCCAGAAACCATTTTCAAATGTCTTAATTTTTCCAGGTAACCTCAGTTATATGTGACTTATCAGGCACTACCTAGAGATAATCTACGGGGGTGGTTTGTTTCATGCCTCCCTAGAAGGGCTTGTCCTTCTGTCTGTCATCTTCCTATGCCTCCACGACTAGGCCAGGACACCTTGTGTGAGGACTGAGAGAGTAGCTGAGACTTCTTCTCCATGGTTGGGTGGTTGACGGTACTTTTGTTAAACCGCAGCTACCTGCCCCAGCAGGGAGTTGCATTCGCCTTCTTTCTCTGTGGAGGGACACAGTCAGAGGGTGCCTTTCCAAGGACTTCATTCTGCTCATCTTGAGAGCAGATACCTCTCTCCAGAGTCCCACAGCAGATGTGATTTAATCTTGAATTTTATGTTGAAACACTTGTTTCATGTTCAATAATGAGACTGTTCTGCTTCAGTATCTAACTTAAGGATTCACTTGTTATTCGTCAAAGCATCCAACATTGTGGCTTATGGAAAACCCCTTCTACTGACTGACAGAGGAGAGAATGAGCTGTCCATTGATTGAGCAGTATGAGATGTTGGAATGCCAAATCAGAGATTCCCAACAAATACAATATTAATGCCCAATGTGCATTTCTGTTTCTGACATCAGTCATTTTTGAGAGAGTTTTTGCCAACCTTGGTGCCTTAATCATGTTGATAGTTACGATACAAATCTGAGTATTTAATGTTTTGATAAATACTGAAATTGTGAATTGGCTCCAAATCTATTCTTACGAATCATAGAAATCTTAAATGGTATGATTGGATGTGAGCTAATATTCAGGAGATTTACCAAACTATTAAAGGTGTCTATATTAAGGAAATGCGGAGAAAATGGAAATAACAGAGTAAATATAATTAGAACATGTTCTTACAGAATTTTTTATCTCTTTATTATTGTGATTGAATGTGAAAATACACTTATATATCTAATATAACACCAGAATTCACCTATCATTTATCCAAATGCAAGAATTATAAAGAGATTATTTTATCATTTGATGGCCATGTTGACTAAAGCAGTAGTTAGTTGCCTCTGGCAATGGTTGCTGATATTGAGTAAAGTCAGTCTTAACCATCCTTATGCAGTTAGGACATATGATAATGGTTAATGACCTACAAAAAAATAACAGGATGTGGTGTAACATGACACACTAAATCCTTTGCTGAATCAGGTTTTTTGTTTTTCTCATCTGCCTTCCTCTTTTCATCTGGTGCTGGATCTGATTGTGTCTTACCTCTATTCATGAAATTTGAAGGTCTAACTAGGTCAGCATCAGAAAGATTGTGACTGTTGTTCCTCTGACACTAAATAAGCATTTTAACAGATGAGAAAGACCTTACTTATCAAAACATTTGCTGCAGAGTAAACCCGATGTCATGGCTCTTCTGGTTCTCTTTTTCACCCCTACCGCTAGCCAGCCCCTTCTTACCATAATAAACAAGAGCTAATATTTGATGGCAACTGTTCTGTGCCAAGTACATTTTATGAATTATGTTTATTTAATCCTCCCAACAACAATTCTCTTAGCCCATTTTTGGAGAAGTATATAGAGGTATAGAGAGCTAGTGACTTGGCTAATATCACACAGGAATGTGGTAGAACTGGAGTTCAAAACCAGACGGTCTGGCAGCAAAGCCAATACAGAGTGCCTGATAATCTTCCTTGCCTCTCCCAAGATACTTTGCATACGCACAACTTTGCCTGCCAAGAAGGATGAGATTTGACTTTTTTCCAGTGACAGGGCAGGTGTGTCAGAGATGCTATTGTGCACTTCCCATGCTCTTGCCACCTATTCCCATACATTTCTCTGTATATGTCTCACCATCTCTTCTCTATCTATGCCAACAGTTTCTTTCTTAAAAAGCAGTCATTCTCCTTCACTCATTTTGTGGAGTATAAAAACAAAGCAAAACGGAAGGAACAAAATAGCAGCAGACTCACAGACTCCAAGAAGGGAGTAGTGGTTACCAAAGGGAAAGGCTTGGGGAGGGTGGGTGGGGAGGGAGAAGGGGATTAAGGGGCACTGTAATCATAATCACAATATAGGCAGGTCACGGGGAAGGCAATACAACACGGAGAAGACAAGTAATGACTCTATAACATCTTATTACACTGATGGGCAGTGACTATAATGGTGGGGGGGTGTGGGTGAGGACTTGATAATATGGGTGGATGTTGAAACCACAATGTTGTTCATGTAAAACCTTCATAAGATTGAATGTCAATGATACTTTTAAAAAATGAAAAAAAGCAATCATTTTATTGGGGGTGACAATGACAAATAAGCAAAGAAAAAGGGATGTGTGTATGTGTGGCATTTGTGTGTATATATCATATAGAGTGCTCTAAGAAGGGCTATGATACAATGATATTTGAGCAAATACCTGAAGGAAGTGAAGGACATACTTTACAGGCTCTGGGTAAAAGAGTATTCCAGGCAGAGAGAACAGCAGGTGCAAAGATCTCAAGGTAGGAATTTGCCTGATAGATTTAAGGGTCAAGTGGCTGAACATCATCAGTAAGAAGTAGTCAGAGGCGGTAAGATTGGCAGGTTTGCGCTTTGTAGGGAATGAGGGAATTAGATTTCCTTTAGGTGTATGACAAAGCCATTTGGAGGATTTTGAACAGAAGAGTGAGATGATCTCTCTTACTTTTTAGAAGTTTACCATGCACTATATGAAAAATAGAGCAGAGGGTGGCACAGATGTAAAGAGCTGACTGTGGAGGCTGTCATAACACTTTAGGAGAAGATGGCAATGCCTTCATTTGTAGTGGGAGACGGAGCTGGTGAGAAGTTGGTGCGTTGGGAGGGTCTCAAAGGTGTTGTCAACAGGAATTGATGTTGAATTGGATGAAAGACATGATATATGTGAAGTATTAAGGATAGCTCTGAGATTAGCCTAAGCAAGTACAGTCATGAAGTTGCCCTCCCTGAGACAGGGAAACGCAAGGAGCAGATTAGATGGGGAATGGTTTGTGACTTAAAGTTTTATTTTGATCATATTGATACAATTCCTATTAGATCATTCAAGTAAAGACATCAAGTATTAAATAGTTGAATATAGGAGTATGTAGTTCAGCAGAGTGGGTTGGGCTTGAATTGTATAAATTTGTGAGTGATTATCATATTGATGGTATTTACTGTCAAAGAATCAGACTAGGTCACTTAGGGTAGTGAGTACAGCATAAAGCAGAGAAGCATCATCTAAGTCTTTTCCTATCCTAGTTTCACATCAGAAATCCCCATGGGAATCTAAAATATATACACATATCAAAGTTCCACCATGGACTCATCAAATGGAAATCTTTGAGAGGGGAGCCCAGAAATCTATATTGTCAATCAACTTCCCTATGTAATTGATTTTGTAGAAACTGACACGTGATTGAGAATCAGTATTACAAGCCATTCTGTTTGTGTTACAATAGGAATGCATTTTCCATGCTGGGAGGATATCTTCTCTCCATAAGCAATGCCAACTATTCAAATCCAAGCTGCGGTTCTCCCTTACCCTAAATGTTCTACCCTCATCCATCCTTACCTTACCTCTATTTTTTGCACAATTCACTCACATAATTTTCAAATAATAAATCTTCAATGCCACCTCGTTGTTCTCAAAGGCAACAATCCTTAGCACAGCCTGCAAGATCCTGCCTGGTTTTGGCCACCTTTGGTCTCTTCCTCATCAGGCACCATGCACCCCCTAGCTCTCTGCACTGCAATCAACACTGGACTTCCTTCTGTCCCAAATATACAACCACTTCTTTCTGTCTCCAGACTTCGCATGTGCTGTATCTTCAGAAGTCTTTTTCCTCCCTTTCACCTAATTAACTCTTACTCATCTTTTGACCTTGGCTCAGTCATCATTTCCTTAGGGAAGGCTTCTCTGACTATTCCGACTAAGCCAAATCCCCCTGTGGTAGTAGGTTATGAAATAAATTTAAGAAATAAGCATCAGCATTTTTTAAAAATAGACAACAAAGTAGATTGGAATAGAAAAATGTCAGAGTGTGTGCACATAATAAGGATAAGCACCATCTTATAAATTTTTGTTTCTATATGCACTAATAGGATGATGTACTCTTCTATACTTGCAATATTGTGTGTGTATGTGATTGTTAGCTTACTGTCTGACTTTCTCCTTAGACTGTAAGTCCCATGAGGGCAAAGAACTGTTTGCTTGTTTCTCATCTTATCTATACTATTGAATCAAATGACTAACCCTTATCCAAGCACTCAAAGCATATTTGTAGGAAGGTGGGAGGAAAGACAACAGATGTAGGAATTTATATTTGGGGCAGAGTAAGCTTGTACCATCAGTTTTTAGTATGGCCAGGCTAGCTTTGCCAATGCAAATTTTGTGGGCCGATTGACCTCATATTTGAAAAAAAATTAAGGCTCCCCAGGATGTTTATTATTTCTAATAATGTTTCAATAAACAATGAAACAACTTAGCTCACGAAGTCTGGTATCACTGTACATTGCATTATTTCTTGAGTGGAGCTTTAGAAACTCAAGCTTTACTGGGAACCACAGTAGGCTGATCTTTTTTTTTTGTTTCTGGAAATTTGTGGGAAATTTAGATATGATATCAGAACTAATGAACTGGTGTTTCATCTCTGCTCCAGAATTCTTTCTTTTTCCTCTAGACTGCTTTTTTACTCATTCTTGTAATCATCATGTCCAGCCTTTCCTACTTGGTCAATGTTGATTTTTTCTGTTTAAGTGTCAGAAGCCTCCACCTAAACCAGCTTCCTGAGAAAATGGAACTAATTGGTTATTTAGCTGAATATTGCAGTTTAGAATTCGTTTCAAGTCCAGCTGAGTCAGGACCCAGCCATTGTCAGTCACCAAGCCTTGATTTCCTGGCTCCATCTGCTTGGTGCTGACTCTATTCCATGTAGTTGCAGGATGATAACTGGTGTTCTCAGTCCATGTTCTTAAGTTCATCAAGTGAATTTTCCAGCAAAATTCTCATTTTATTCCATTAAAGTTACATCTGTCCCTTAGTCGATCACTTTGTGTAGGGGAATGTGACATTCTGAATGACTAGACCTGAGTGGATTCAACTTTTCAGAAGGCACATGGACTGAAAAGGGAGGAAGTTCATTAGAGGGAAACTGAGGTATAGCTACTAGAGGGAAAGTGAACCAAAGGCAACAATAGCAACAGTTAAGCCCCCTACCTCCTGTGACCCCGCCCTTCCAGTTTTCAGCAAATTATCTTTCTTTCTACCTCAAGAAGATAGTAAGTTGCTTTTGACTGTCCTTTCCTCATTTTTATATCTATTGAACCAGTCCCCACTCTTCCTTTATTTCTCCTTGGATCAGGGCTTTGGTGTCTGAAATACCAACCACACTGAGGATGATTAGATTCGATCCTATTCTTTCTTCTCTGGGACTTTATTTCATCAGTTATCTTATTTCTCCTGTTTATTTACTCTCTCTCTTTTCTCCCACAAAGCTGTTCAAAGTTTCCCATCTTTACTAAAATATCTCTTGACCTGACCACCCCCTTCCCTTGACTGGCCACCAGCCAATCTTCCTCCTTCCCTCATAACCACGTTTCTCAAGAGTTTTTTTCTTTTTCTTGTATTCATTTGTCTTTCTTTTATCCTAATTTTATGACAATGTAGTTTACTCCCTTATTAAAATTGTTATGGCCTCTATGGCCCCGGAAGATGACTGGTTAGCCAGAGATGGGTAAGATTCCTCAAGGGAGGAACAACCTAAGACAGGCACAGTTGCAGGGGGGTCATCAGGTGAGAAACTGGGGATCAACAGAGGTGAGGCTTAGAACCTCACCCCCCCTGTTCTGAGAGAAATCTTCTGCATACGTGGATGTTTTATTGCCCTTGTCTAGCTTGGATTAGCACATAGTCTACAGGCACACACCTCATCATCTACATTTGCTCTCTTACAACACTAAACTATGTTTTCTACCTTTATCTTGTATCTACCTACCACTTCAGCATTTTATTAAAAATAATAATAATAAAGAGAGAAATGTGGTATCCACATATAAATCAAGTATAAAAATCAAATGAGTATTCATATTTGAACTGACTGTTTATAGTTCATAATGCATGAGCAAAACCGAAAGTTTCTGTGATGACTGCCCTTGTACTGTTCACCATGTAACTTATTCACTATGTAAGAATTCGTTCTCCATGTAAGAACTTGTTTGTTATGCTTCAGAAGATTGGAGACTGATGAAAATTAGGCTTGGGGTGGATTAATGATTGTGCATTGAGCATTGACTCCCCTATACAGAATTTTATTGTTGTTAACAACCATTTGATCAATAAATATGAGAGATGCCCTCACAAAAAAAAAAAAAGAAAAAAAAAGTACACACTTCCAATTGTAAAATAAATAAGTAACCGGGATGTAATGTATAGCATAAGGAATATAGTCAAAATATTGTAACAACTTGGTATGGTGATAGCTGGTACCTAGAATTATCATGTATATAAATGTTGAATCACTGTGTTGTACACCTGAAACTAATGTAATGTAATACTGTGTGTCAACTATCCTTCAATAAAAAATAATTATCTACCAAAAAAAAAAATTATTATGGCAACAATCTGATAAAACAAATGGGAAGAGAATCCAAATTGCCTTTTTTCCAAAGAAGACATACAGATGGCCAACAGATATGTGAAAAGACTCTTCACATCACTAATCACCAATATGGAGAATATGTTAGTGCTTGTCTGAAGTGGGGAGTGGACAAAATATGTGAAAGGGGTCAAATGGTATAAACTTCCAGTTATAAAATGAATAATGCTGTATTGCATATTTGAAAGTAGTTGGGAGACTGAATCTTGAAAGTTTTCATCACAAGAGAAAAAATTTTGTAACTATATATGGTGATAGATGTTAACTGGACTTACTGTGGTGATCATTTGGCAATATAACCAATACTGAATTTACTTTGTACACCTGAACCTAACACGATGGTATGTCAATTATACCTCAATTAAAAAAAAGAATTCATGGAACAATTTTTTTTAATTGCCATGGCTAACATTACCAATGGCCTTAAAAGAGCCCCCAAAGATTTCCCTTCAGTCCTCCTTATTAGTTTTTTTTATTGATTTCTCAGAAGAAACAAGGGCCAAGATATGTTTTGCAAATTTCCTCTTCTCTATAGCTGCGCTGCTACTGTCATTCAGGACTCTATCATTCCTCACCTAAACATTTCTACAGTTTTCTATAAAATTTTTTTCACAATTAACTTCTATCTTGAATACAACTGACCACTGTCAGCAATTAAATTTTTAAAGTTAAATGTGATCATGTTATTCTATTTTGAAAACCTGTATTGAAACCTACAAGATTAAGCAGTTTTCTATCAGATCATTATGGTATGCTGTGAATTGTGAATAGTGTTAATATGTAGCAAAATAATTTAATACCAAAAAAAAATCTATGTTGGTAATTCTTTTGAATTTTTATTTTTAAAAAAATAGGTCTCAAGATGATAATTTTCTTTAAAAAATTAATTCACTTATTTGCATTCTAATATACCACCTTAACTGGGAGAGAAATGAGAGTTTATAGCTAAAGTACTGAAACTTATGGACAACCTTCCTTATATCCATGAGTGTCTTATACATATGAATATCATTTATCACTTGAAGCAGAAAAATAAAGGTTGAAACCACAGCTTAGCATACAAAGTCCCTCATAACATGGACCTTCTCCTTTTTTTCTCTGTCACTGTTTCTGCTAAGCCTATTATAGTCAAGCTACACCAGTATTTTTTACAGTCCCTAGAGGGTAATAGGTTCTCTTCATGCTTCTCTTATCTCCTCTATCATCACTATACCCATATTACAAAATCCTACTTATCGCTTAAGATTTAATTTAAAGACCATCTCCTCTGTGATGCCTTCTCAGCATCTCAGGAAGTATCCTCTTCTGTGCCCTCGCAAGACTTGATTTACAGCTCTGTATCAGCCCGTACCATTTAAAATTGTCATCTGGTTATTCACGGGTATCTTTCCTCTACAGAATGATCGACCTAATGGTCAAACCATACCCCAGTCATTCATCCTTGCACCCCCAGCCAGCACCACCAAGCACAGTGTCTGAAAGATGATAAATCCCAATGAGTGTTTGTGGAATGAATTAATTTTTAGACCAGACTGAGTGAATCTCACATTCATGAGGATAAAAGGGAAAATCAGTGTAAGAGTAATGGTTATGATTTTATATTATTTAGTGGCATCCTCTGAAAATAATATTTTTAAAATGTTACTGGCCACCTTGCAGAGTTACTTATTACTTGGAATTCACATGATTATATCATACATTTTCTTTTCTTAATTCTAATGAGGCAAATATATTTCCCCTACAAACTGTGATTTCCTTGAAAAGAGGAACTATGCTGCACATTTACATTTTCTTAGGATTTGGTAAATGTCTGGCACAGAATAGGGAGTTATGCTGAAATTTTAAAAATTAAGTAAAATTTTCAAATAAGAGGTCCCAGTACATAAAAATTGTATCAGAATACATATTAGGTTGGTATAGGTTCCTCCTAAAGACAAGATCATTAACCAGGGCTTATTTAAAATTAGACCACTTAGATTTCCCATCCTTACTTATGTATGCCTTGTTTACCCATGACCTTCTCTGACTCTTTAACTATTTATATCCCACTGACTGTAAAATACCCAGCACAAATTCCAATTCCTCTCTTCATCTGCACGCTCAGTATACCCTTTCATTAGGCTATCATAATGACTGTTTCCTTCTTGCACATCTAACTGACTTGTTCCTATGACACCCACAGTATCTACTATTATACAAGGCTTTTCTTAAGCTATATTCCTGCATGATTAAAACATAAAGGCTGCTTCGCATACTGTGTGGTTTTACTAAAAGTTTCATGTAAATAACTTGTCATCCCAATGTATTCTAATTGCTTTGTAAGTGACTATTAGGCTATATACATCATGCTATACTTTTTACAGTGGATAGACTCTTGATCTCTTCAGGGAAGTCTCTTTCCCGGAGTTAGAGCAAGACCTCCAGTTTAACCCTCACATTTCACCTCTTTTCCTGGGACTGTATAGTATTTCAGCTTTTGGAAAAAGTTTAGCTGCCTTGAACTTGGGGTAAAAAATATTTTGGGAAGAGTGTATTTAACCTCAGAGAGGAAGGAGGTAATGAGAAAGCTCTAAAGGTTAGTAAGAGGAAAGACGTCTTAAGTTCACAGGAAGGATAAATAACAAGTTATAGACCACCATTATTATTATCAAAATATATTTTAAAAATAATTTAAAATCATGGTCTAGATATAAAGTGAGAAAGTGCCAAATGGGTTATTTAATTCATTACTGAGGGAACTAGAGGGATGATAAGCACTAGTTCAAAGGAAGACAGGCGAGATACATGTAACCAACCAGTAGGAAAAAAGAATGCTGGGACTAAATCCAAAGCTGAAAAAAACTGATTAGTGTCCTGAGGAAATAAAATTATAACATTTGATGTTATCTTTTTTCTACTGGGAAGAAATAATTTGCAACACTAATAGACAAAACCAATTTGTGCTTACCAATCTTCTACAAGCTAACATCTAACTTTACATCTAACAACTATGAACAGTCAGTAGTAAATAGAAAATCAAGCATAAGTACATCCCTTATCATGTAATTTGTAATCCATGTTATTATATTGTACACCTGAAATTTGCATAATATGTCAATTATACCTCAATAAAAGAAATACAAAAGAATACTTACATCCCTTTGAGAGAGATCTAATTTACATGGCTTGTTAGACAATACATGGCTTTGAAAAGTTGTGCAGTAATCTTATTTCAAATTTCAGAATTTGTTTTTCTTAGCACTCTACCTTAACAAAGACATCTAAGTACCTAGGTTGGAATAGGGAAGAAAATGTAGACCACTTTCAGCTGCTGGGAATGAAGGAGTTCATTGTCAGAGGAGAGGAAGCTGTAGAGGAATGAGTGAATTCTCAATTTCCACATACGTGGCCTAACCAAACTGAAGTGGGCCAGCTGACGTGGAAAAGGCTAGGAGCAAAGTCCTCTTAGCTGATGAAAACTGTAGAGACCTAGCCCATTAAGGTGGCCTGTTACTAGGGAATCGCTAAAGGCTTCAAACCCGTAAACACACATTTTAAGAAGATGGCTCAGGGTCATGAAGTGGGTTACCTGACAAATCAATTTATGCTAATGAGGTATATCCCTTGTTTTCTCATCTACTTCCCAGAGACTTCCAGAATGAAAGAGTGATGAATCAATAACAGACGAATGGAAGAAAATATTCAAAGCCAGGGAAAGCAGTGGAAGTCCCAATAAATTCGTAAGTTGCCTCACCAGGAGAACTTCTCTTGCATCTGTATCATCAACCCCTGGTCTTTACATGCATGATTTGATAGTTTAGGAGCTTTGTGACCTGTTTCTTGCCAGTTGAAAATGTGTTGATACCTATGGCAGTATCTATATAATGTCTCGGTACTTTCTATCCCTTCATTTCTCCTGCACCTTTGCCTCATTTTCTTGTGAGGCTGGGAATTTCCTTAGAGACTTGTAAGTACTCAACAGCAGAGACGTGACCCTATGGGTTACTGTTAGCAGTTATGATAACCATCACCATGTTTCAGTTACAAAAACCATCTCCACAACCTCCATTCTCATAATCCATCCTCTAAATCACTAAAGATATATTTGGGCCTCGGACATACCCAACAGTTAGATGAAGTATATTTGGGGCTGGAAATTCAAATAGAGATCTTTCCTGCCTCTTTGGGGATGCTGTACATGCAGAGCTGATTCTTTAATGTATCAAACTGATAGTCTCCCCAGAGAAATTACCAAAAGAATGACCCTGAAAATGTGGAAAATACGTATTTTTGTTAACTTTGTTTTAAACAATAATCCTTGTATCCTTGAAACCAAGGATATATCAAAATAAATCAAAACAAAAACAAAACAATACATGTCAAATACAAAATAAAATAGAAACTAATTCTGTGCTTTCTAAAACAACAGAAGACTTGTAAAGTGGAAAATAAATGAGGAACACACAAAAATGGAAGTTTTGATAGCAAGTCTAGCATTTTGGGGCACAAAGATCTTTTCCTACTGTCTGGCTCCCTTTTCATGGTGGCCTTAGTTTCCTATAACCATTTTGCCATCTTAATCATGTAACAATACTGCCTGGGCCTCAAAGAAAATACAGTTTGGTGCTCTCTATAAAAACGCAGATGAATAAGCGGTATATACAAATTTCTAGGGATTTCCAGAGAAGGTCTCCTCTTCCTTCTATGTTCCTATAAAAGCAAAATTCTCTACCTTACTGGCAATGGAATATACGGAAAAGGTATAATAGCCAAAAGCACCAGAAATGAATTTTTTTCATATCAATTGTTTGCCCCTATCAAGTAATCAGAGAGAGAAAATGAAATGTCTTCTCCAAGATTAGTAATTTCCAGAACTCTATTCTGGGAATTACTATAAAGAAAGGTACCGTTTCTTAACGAATGTATTTCCTGTAAGTTCAGTCAATATAAAATATAATGAGAGACCACACCTGTGCATTTCATCTACTACCTCTTGTTCCACCCAGGGCAGTGAATGCATAAAGTGGATTTGGCTTTTGAAATGCTGATGACTTTGTTTCTGACACTACATAGGTCAATAGATAACTGACCACATGTTGTTAGGGTGGAACCCTGGGGCACTATAGTGAAATAAGAGTCCTGGCCACACAAGTTAACAGGCAAGGCTGGCCCCTGAGCAAGCTGTGAGGGAGGGGACTTTGTCTTCCTCTTCACCTAACTACCTTCTCCAAATCTCTCCATTTTCCTCCTAGCCCTTCCTTGTTATTGAAATATTTTTCCTCAGATAAAAGATCTAATTTCAGTCATGCACATCTTTCTGTGAAGTTTTAGTCTGTCTGGGTGACAGAGCCATTGCTTTTGGCATTTTAACCTACATAGCCAATGAAGAATAAAAGGCAGTTATCCCCACAAAACAATTTCAGTCATAAAAGAGTAGATGGGGAATTTGAGGGAGAGAAGAGGTACTTTCCAGTCAGAGCCTGAAATTGCAACAATCCTGATCATAGAAAGTTTGCAGTACTGTGAGGGAACCTAGCCTACTTTGGCTGAAATGCTTTGAAACTTCAGTTATAACTGCTTTGTGTCTTAATCATTTTTCTGCATTATTCCCAGATATACCAATGTCATTTTACTTAATTTTACTGCATAATTATTTTGTGATTAATTTATGCTTCTATCCTCTAAGTGTAACATTTATTGTCATTCACAAAGAAAAGCAGAAAACCATTTTAAATTGTAAGGTCCCATTTTTTTTTCTAACCACAACAAATAGGCTTCTTCTTTCTTCTCTCTCAGCTATGAGGTAGGATCATTTAACCATTACTCTTTCCCACCACTACCACCTTCAAACTATTTCATATTCTGCTGAGTCAGCAGCTCCTTCTATGTTAAATTATTAAGCTCCCTGCCGCCTCTTGCTTTCCTGTGAAAGATCATTTGTTGGCTACGTCATTTATGAAATGGTTGTATATTTTCCCTTGAAGAGGTATTTTTATCTCCCATTCCTCTCATGTCCTCTTTACTATATAAACTTCCTGTGAAAAAGAACCTTACTTCATCTCTGTATTCTAAGTAATTTGCACAATTAATTTTTAAATTGTAGTTGCCCAATATATTACTGCTGGATTTGAATTAAAGGGTAGTGGGAGATTGCATATCTTACAACAGGCTTGTATCCAAAATACACAAAAAATTCCTAAAACTCATCAATAAGAAAACAAGCAATCCAATACAAAATGGGCAAAACATCTGAACAGACATTCTACTGTAGAAGATATACAGATGGCAAATAACCACACAAAAAGATGCTCAACATAATTTGTTTCCCAAGAATGCTTTTATCTGTTTAGAAGGATTGAAGTGGAATAAGTGTTAGCTACAAAGGAGACAGCTGTTCTCACATTTCCTGTTTCATGGAATTTAAGAATCACTGAAAATCTTCAAAAGAAGTTTGTTGCCAGATTTCCTAGTAAAGGATTCAAACAAATCTTAAAATTGTAAGTTTATATACCTATATTCATATTGCTCACAATAGCCAAGAAGTAGAAGCAACCCACATACCCAGCAATGCATATTCACAGAATAAAGTATGGTATATCCATACAATGGAATATTAATTAGCCTTAGGAAGGGAGGCAATTCTGACATATGCTATAAAACAGATGAGCCCTGAGGACATAATGTCAAGTGAAATAAGCCAGTCACAACAAGACAAATATTGCATGGTTCTACTTTTACTAGATACCTAGATTAGTCAAATTCATAGTGACAGAGTAGAATGGTGATTGCTAGGGACTGTGGGGAATGGGAAGTTCTTGCTTAATGGATATAAAATTTCAGTTTGGGAAGACGAAAAAGCTCAGGAAATGGATAATAGTGATGATTGCACAACAATGTGAATACTAATGTCACTGAACTTTATATTTAAAAATGGTTACATTGGGGGGAGGGGCGGAAGATGGCGGCGTGAGTAGAGCAGCGGAAATCTCCCAAAATAACATATATCTATGAAAATATAACAAAGACAACCCTTCCTAGAATAAAGACCAGAGGACACAGGACAATATCCAGACCACATCCGCACCTGAGAGAACCCAGCAACTCGCGAAGCGGGTAAGATACAAGCCCCGGCCCGGCGGAAGCCGAGCGCCCATTCCCCCAACTCCCGGCCAGAGAAGAGTAGGCAGAGCAGGAGGGAGACGGAGCCCAGGACTGCCGAACACCCAGCCCCAGCCATCCGGGCCAGAGTGCAGGGCCCTCGATACTAGGAAAACAGGGCAGCAAGAACAGTGAGCGGGCACTGGAGGCCGGGTGTCGGAGGACATAAGAAAAGCGTGCAACCATTTTCTTTTTTTTTTTTTTTTTGCTTTTTTGCTGTTTTGGTTTGGCGAGTGCTTTTTGGAAGCCTTAAAGGGATAGGGACCCCAATACTAGGGAAACAGGGCAGCAAGACCGGTGAGCAGAGGCCCGAGGCTGGCACTGGAGAATAAAGACAAACGAGCGAGCACCTTTTTTTTTAAATTGAAAAACAATTTTTTTTTTTTTTAAATTTAAAAATTTTTTTTCTTTCTTTTTTTTTTTTTTGGTGGTCGTCGTTTTGTTTTGGCGGGTGCTTTTTGGAGGTCTTGGGGGGGCAGGGCAGGACACTTGATCTAGAGGTAGGGAATCCGGGGATCTCTGGGCACCCTAACCCCTAGGCTGCAGGGAGCACGGAGGCCCCTTACGGAGATAAATAGCCTCCCAGCCGCTCCCCCTCCAACGCGACTCCACCATTTTGGAGCAGCTGCCCGAGCCAGGCCACGCCCACAGCAACAGCGGAGATTAACTCCATAGCAGCCGGGCAGGAAGCAGAAACCCTGTCTGCGCGCAGCTGCGCAGCACAAGCCACTAGAGGTCGCTGTTCTCCCAGGAGAGGAGGGCCACAAACCAACAAGAAAGGAAGTCCTTCCAGCTGTCACTCGTCCCAGCTCTGCAAACTATTCCTATCACCATGAAAAGGCAAAGCTACAGGCAGACAAAGATCACAGAGACAACACCAGAGAAGGAGACAGACCTAACCAGTCTTCCTGACAAAGAATTCAAAATAAGAATCATAAACATGCTGACAGAGATGCAGAGAAATACGCAAGAGAAATGGGATGAAGTCCGGAAGGAGATCACAGATGCCAGAAAGGAGATCGCAGAAATGAAACAAACTCTGGAAGGGTTTACAAGCAGAATGGATAGAACGCAAGAGGCCATTGATGGAATTGAAACCAGAGAACAGGAACGCATAGAAGCTGACATAGAGAGAGACAAAAGGATCTCCAGGAATGAAACAATATTAAGAGAACTGTGTGACCAATCCAAAAGGAACAATATCCGTATTATAGGGGTCCCAGAAGAAGAAGAGAGAGGAAAAGAGATGGAAAGTATCTTAGAAGAAATAATTGCTGAAAACTTCCCCAAACTGGGGGAGGAAATAATCGAACAGACCACGGAAATACACAGAACCCCCAACAGAAAGGATCCAAGAAGGATATTATTATCCAATAATAGCAGCAACGATCACCAAGACACATAATAATTAAAATGGCAAAGATCAAGGACAAGGAAAGAGTGTTAAAGGCAGCTAGAGAGAAAAAGGTCACCTATAAAGGGAAACCCATCAGGCTAACATCAGATTTCTCAACAGAAACCCTACAGGACAGAAGAGAATGGCATGATATATTTAATACAATGAAACAGAAGGGCCTTGAACCAAGGATACTGTATCCAGCACGACTATCATTCAAATATGATGGTGGGATTAAACAATTCCCAGACAAACAAAAGCTGAGGGAATTTGCTTTCCACAGACCACCTCTACAGAACATCTTACAGGGACTGCTCTAGATGGGAGCACTCCTAGAAAGAGCACAGCACAAAACACCCAACATATGAAGAATCGAGGAGGAGGAACAAGAAGGGAGAGAAGAAAAGAATCTCCAGACAGTGTATATAACAGCTCAAAAAGCGAGCTAAGTTAGGCAGTAAGATACTAAAGAGGCTAACCTTGAACCTTTGGTAACCACGAATTTAAAGCCTGCAATGGCAATAAGTACATATCTTTCAATAGTCACCCTAAATGTTAATGGATTGAATGCACCAATCAAAAGACACAGAGTAACATAATGGATAAAAAAGCAAGACCCATCTATATGCTGCTTACAAGAAACTCACCTCAAACCCAAAGACATGTACAGACTAAAAGTCAAGGGATGGAAAAACATATTTCAAGCAAACAACAGTGAGAAGAAAGCAGGGGTTGCAGTACTAATATCAGACAAAATAGACTTCAAAACAAAGAAAGTAACAAGAGATAGAGAAGGACACTACATAATGATAAAGGGCTCAGTCAAACAAGAGGATATAACCATTCTAAATATATATGCACCCAACACAGGAGCACCAGCATATGTGAAACAAATACTAGCAGAACTAAAGGGGGATATAGACTACAATGTATTCATTCTAGGAGACTTCAACACACCACTCACCCCGAAGGATAGATCCACTGGGCAGAAAATAAGTAAGGACATGGAAGCACTGAACAACACAGTAGAGCAGATGGACCTAATAGACATCTATAGAACTCTACATCCAAAAGCAACAGAATATACATTCTTCTCAAGTGCACATGGAACATTCTCCAGAATAGACCACATACTAGGCCACAAAAAGAGCCTCAGAAAATTCCAAAAGATTGAAATCCTACCAACCAACTTTTCAGACCACAAAGGCATAAAACTAGAAATAAACTGTACAAAGAAAGCAAAGAGGCTCACAAACACATGGAGGCTTAACAACAAGCTCCTAAATAATCAATGGATCAATGACCAAATCAAAATGGAGATCCAGCAATATCTGGAAACAAATGACAACAACAACACTAAGCCCCAAATTCTGTGGGACAGAGCAAAAGCAGTCTTAAGAGGAAAGTATATAGCAATCCAAGCATATTTAAAAAAGGAAGAGCAATCCCAAAAGAATGGTCTAATGTCACAATTATCGAAATTGGAAAAAGAAGAACAGATGAGGCCTAAGGTCAGCAGAAGGAGGGACATAATAAAGATCAGAGAAGAAATAAATAAAATTGAGAAGAATAAAACAATAGAAAAAGTCAATGAAACCAAGAGCTGGTAACAAAATAGATAAGCCTCTAGCCAGACTTATTAAGAAGAAAAGAGAGTCAACACAAATCAACAGTATCAGAAACGAGAAAGGAAAAATTACGACGGACCCCACAGAAATACAAAGAATTATTAGAGAATACTATGAAAACCTATATGCTAACAAGCTGGGAAACCTAGGAGAAATGGACAACTTCCTAGAAAAATACAACCTTCCAAGATTGACCCAGGAAGAAACAAAAAATCTAAACAGACCAATTACCAGCAACGAAATTGAAGCGGTAATCAAAAAACTACCAAAGAACAAAACCCCCGGGCCAGATGGATTTACCTCGGAATTTTATCAGACATACAGGGAAGACATAATACCCATTCTCCTTAAAGTTTTCCAAAAAATAGAGGAGGAGGGGATACTCCCAAACTCATTCTATGAAGCTAACATCACCCTAATACCAAAACCAGGCAAAGACCCCACCAAAAAAGAAAACTACAGACCAATATCCCTGATGAACGTAGATGCAAAAATACTCAACAAAATATTAGCAAACCGAATTCAAAAATACATAAAAAGGATCATACACCATGACCAAGTGGGATTCATCCCAGGGATGCAAGGATGGTACAACATTCGAAAGTCCATCAACATCATCCACCACATCAACAAAAAGAAAGACAAAAACCACATGATCATCTCCATAGATGCTGAAAAAGCATTTGACAAAGTTCAACATCCATTCATGATAAAAACTCTCAGCAAAATGGGAATAGAGGGCAAGTACCTCAACATAATAAAGGCCATCTATGATAAACCCACAGCCAACATTATATTGAACAGTGAGAAGCTGAAAGCATTTCCTCTGAGATCGGGAACTAGACAGGGATGCCCACTCTCTCCACTGTTATTTAACATAGTACTGGAGGTCCTAGCCACGGCAATCAGACAAAACAAAGAAATACAAGGAATCCAGATTGGTAAAGAAGAAGTTAAACTGTCACTCTTTGCAGATGACATGATACTGTACATAAAAAACCCTAAAGACTCCACCCCAAAACTACTAGAACTGATATTGGAATACAGCAAAGTTGCAGGATACAAAATCAACACACAGAAATCTGTGGCTTTCCTATACACTAACAATGAACCAACAGAAAGAGAAATCAGGAAAACAACTCCATTCACAATTGCATCAAAAAAAATAAAATACCTAGGAATAAACCTAACCAAGGAAGTGAAAGACTTATACTCTGAAAACTACAAGTCACTCTTAAGAGAAATTAAAGGGGACACTAACAGATGGAAACTCATCCCATGCTCGTGGCTAGGAAGAATTAATATCATCAAAATGGCCATCCTGCCCAAAGCAATATACAGATTTGATGCAATCCCTATGAAACTACCAGCAACATTCTTCAATGAACTGGAACAAATAATTCAAAAATTCATATGGAAACACCAAAGACCCCGAATAGCCAAAGCAATCCTGAGAAAGAAGAATAAAGTAGGGGGGATCTCACTCCCCAACTTCAAGCTCTACTATAAAACCATAGTAATCAAGACAATTTGGTACTGGCACAAGAGCAGAGCCACAGACCAATGGAACAGACTAGAGAATCCAGACATTAACCCAGATATATATGGTCAATTAATATTTGATAAAGGAGCCATGGACATACAATGGCGAAATGACAGTCTCTTCAACAGGTGGTGCTGGCAAAACTGGACAGCTACATGTAGGAGAATGAAACTGGACCATTGTCTAACCCCATATACAAAAGTAAACTCAAAATGGATCAAAGACCTGAATGTAAGTCATGAAACCATTAAACTCTTGGAAGAAAACATAGGCAAAAACCTCTTAGACATAAACATGAGTGATCTCTTCTTGAACATATCTCCCTGGGCAAGGAAAACAACAGCAAAAATGAGTAAGTGGGACTATATTAAGCTGAAAAGCTTCTGTACAGCAAAAGACACCATCAATAGAACAAAAAGGATCCCTACAGTATGGGAGAATATCTTTGAAAATGACACATCCGATAAAGGCTTGACGTCCAGAATATATAAAGAGCTCACACCCCTCAACAAACAAAAAACAAATAACCCAATTAAAAAATGGGCAGAGGAACTGAACAGACAGTTCTCCAAAAAAGAAATACAGATGGCCAACAGACACATGAGAAGATGCTCCACATCGCTAATTATCAGAGAAATGCAAATTAAAACTACAATGAGGTATCACCTCACACCAGTAAGGATGGCTGCCATCCAAAAGACAAACAACAACAAATGTTGGCGAGGCTGTGGAGAAAGGGGAACCCTCCTACACTGCTGGTGGGAATGTAAGTTAGTTCAACCATTGTGGAAAGCAGTATGGAGGTACATCAAAATGCTCAAAACAGACTTACCATTTGACCCAGGAATTGCACTCCTAGGAATTTACCCTAAGAATGCAGCAATCAAGTATGAGAAAGATCAGTGCACCCCTATGTTTATCGCAGCACTATTTACAATAGCCAAGAATTGGAAGCAACCTAAATGTCCATCGATAGATGAATGGATAAAGAAGATGTGGTACATATACACAATGGAATACTACTCAGCCATAAGAAAAGGGCAAATCCAACCATTTGCAGCAACATGGATGGAGCTGGAGGGTATTACGCTCAGTGAAACAAGCCAAGTGGAGAAAGAGAAATACCAAATGATTTCACTCATCTGTGGAATATAAGAACAAAGGAAAACTGAAGGAACAAAACAGCACCAGAATCACAGAACTCAAGAATGGACTAACAGGTACCAAAGGGAAAGGGACTGGGGAGGATGGGTGGGTAGGGAGGGATAAGTGGGGGGAGAAGTAGGGGGGTATTAAGATTCGCATGCATGGGGGGATAGGAGAAAAGGGAGGGCTGTACAACACAGAGAAGGCAAGTAGTGATTCTACAACATTTTGCTATGCTGATGGACAGTGACTGTAAAGGGGTTTATAGGGGAGACCTGATATAGGGGAGAGCCTAGTAAACATAATATTCGTCATGTAAGTTTAGATTAGTGATACCAAAAACAAAACAAAACAAAACAAACAAACAAAAAAAAGGACTGTTCCTGTGTGGTAACCTCCAATGAGTTCTACACAAGGGTAAAAAGGGCATATACAAGTGTAGGCAAAGGGTCTGTATGCGTTTATACAGAAATCAAAGCCTAATTGGGCTACCCTGAAAATGAACTAAGATACGATATGAAAGAGAACTTCCAACATCAGCACTCTCTGGAAGACTCATGCCAGAAGATGGTCATCAAGAAATCCCAACAAAGATCAACACACTGCTACAGCTGTAGATGCACTCATCCCACCAGCTCCTGGACTTGCCATGGGAATGAAGGAGATATCTAAGCTGGCCTGTGCATACAGTGAAACAACAAATTTGACTGGATCTATACTGTTTGAACTCAACCAAGAATTAGGAGAAGTGCAAATTGTAGCGCTCCAAAATCTTACAACTACAGACTATTTACTGTTAAAAGAACATAAGGGATGTGAACATTCCCCAGGAATGGGTTGTTTTAATTTGTCTGATTTCTCTCAGAATGTTCAAGTTCAGTTGGACAATATCCACCATATCATAGATAAGTTTTCACAAATGCCTAAGGTGCCTAACTGGTTTTCTTGGTTTCACTGGAGATGGCTGGTAATTACAGATATGCTTTGGTTATGTAACTATACTCCTATTATGTTAATGTGTGTGTGCAATTTAAGTAGTAGCTTAAAACCTATACATGCTGAAGTTACTCTACAAGAAGATATGTCAAAGAAATAATCAAATCTTCCCATGTTTTCTTCCGCCTGCTACTTCTATAGCTTTTCTTCTTCCTTCCTAATTACAACCCTTAAATAGAATTCGTGCCTCATATCAAATTTACCGAGTATCATAATTCTTCCAAGTGGTAAAGATACCTCAAGACAAATGCTGGGCATAGAAGCTACAGGGCATAAATATGCAAAGAAATAAAAAGCTAACCATTTCAAACAATAAGGCTTCTCTCTCACTTACCAACTTTACATTTCCCTGTATGGCCCCGGAAAATGACTGGTTAGCCAGAGACGGGTAAGATTCCTCAAGGGAGGAACAACCTAAGACAGGCACAGTTGCAGGGGGGTCATCAGGTGAGAAATTGGGGATCAACAGAGGTGAGGCTTAGAACCTCACCCCCCCTGTTCTGAGAGAAATCTTCTGCATACGTGGATGTTTTATTGCCCTTGTCTAGCTTGGATTAACACATAGTCTACAGGCACACACCTGATCATCTACATTTGCTCTCTTACAACACTAAACTATGCTTTCTACCTTTATCTTGTATCTACCTACCACTTCAGCATTTTATTAAAAATAATAATAATAAAGAGAGAAATGTGGTATCCACATATAAATCAAGTATAAAAACCAAATGAGTATTCATATTTGAACTGACTGTTTAGAGTTCATAATGCATGAGCAAAACCGAAAGTTTCTGTGATGACTGCCCTTGTAATGCTCACCATGTAACTTATTCATTATGTAAGAATTTGTTCTACATGTAAGAACTTGTTTGTTATGCCTCAGAAGATTGGAGACTGACGAAAATTAGGCTTGGGGTGGATTAATGATTGTGCATTGAGCATTGACTCCCCTATACAGAATTTTATTGTCGTTAACAACCATTTGATCAATAAATATGAGAGATGCCCTCACAAAAAAAAAAAAAAAAAAAAAAAAAGGACAGGCTTCCAAAGGTAAAATAAATAAGTAACCGGGATGTAATGTACAGCATAAGAAATATAGTCAAGATATTGTAACAGCTTGGTAGTGTGATAGCTGGAACCTAGAATTATGTATATAAATGTTTTATCACTGTGTTGTACACTTGAAACTAATGTAATGTAATACTGTGCGTCAACTACCCTTCAATAAAAAATAATTATCTAAAAAAAAAAATGGTTACATTGGTAACTTTTATGTTATATATATATACTTAACCACACATACAAAAATAATTTAAACCTTTTGTTCTAAAAAATGAATTTGTAGGTAAAATAAGACCTTATGTAAGTATTTAACAACTAATGCTTTAAGTATTATGTAGTTCTTGTCTTAAAAAGAATTCAGCATGTAAAGCAACTAGCATATTGCCTGGACATAGTAGAGCTTAGTACATGATTAAGCCACATGATTATGGCTATCTATCACATGGAAGTTTGACATGTTTGTGCTGTGTGCATAGTTATACAGAGATTAGTCACAGTGGGAGATGGGCCTATGTAAAGCTCCAGTCTCTGCTAGTATCCATTTTGTCCACCCATTTCTCAAACAGAACTGTAACTGAGAAGAGATAATGATGAATTACTGGTTAGGAATCTCTGATTTTTAACTAGGTAAGATCAAAGTGTTTCAGAAGAAACTCCTAGATGTCATGTCACAGATGATAACTAGCCTTCACCTAGAGATAGACAAAGTGAGAGATTCAAGCAAGGTGCCTACAGAGTTACATAAAATTTTGCAAACTGAAGTGTTTATAGAACATTATTTCCTGGGTGTATTTTTTCTCTTCTTTTTATTTGATAACTCTTAACAGTATTTCATTAGGTCTCAATTATATTAAGGAAAATCCAAAGCAAGGGGTTTGTCCATGTGTGGATCTAAGTATAAAAGGGAGCCAGAGTGACAACAGCTGTGGGGATCATGGTGAGAAAGCCAACAGGGGAAAATCGGACGGCAGAGTCAGGCACTTAGAATTACATAGCTGCCTCTTCATACTCCCTTCCTCATCTCTGGCCACAAAGGTTCTGTGTTTTATTTTGTTAAGGGAGACAGTTTTTCCTCAAAAGTTACTGTATCTCTGAAAGAGGGAAGTTCCAAAAAGCTTTAGCCTGATGTTTAAATTTTTGGATTTGTGTATTTTAAAGAAAAGAGAAGTGGATAGTTCAAATGAAACAAATTTCACTTTGTGGCCTCTTAAATACTTTGCAGAACCAAATTTACTTATAGTACAATTTAATTTCACACCAGACATGCTCATGTCACAAACTTTGTGAAATTTGTTAACAGGGAGAACATAAGAACTCAGCATCTTAATATCATAGAAAGAAGTACTTTGTAGAATTCACAGTGAAAATTATAGAATAAGAGAGAGAAATCCTATAGAAAAGAGCCTTCTAGTTTTCTTTTTTGTGAAATTCTCTGGGATGACTTTTGATATTCCAATCTGTCTGCTTTGATTTAGAAGTTTACATTCCCAAGTTAGAGAGGCACTAGCCTTATTCGAGGAATTTGGAGGGCAATGCTCCTTCTAAAATAACAATACTTATTCTGCATCAATCATCAATTACTTTCATTTATTAGTTATGAATGCTTGATCATCTGAATTTATTTTGAACCAATTATCTTAAGTTATTAGAAAAATATAACACAAAAACAGAGAAGATACCTGAAATGAATATTTAAAGCATGAGAATTCAATTCTGGAAATCCTGAGTGGACTTTTTGGGCTGAAAGATCTCTCACAGAAATTACAAAGAGGAGGATGTTATTCCTACAGAACTGTGAAGGTCTTGGTTGTCTTCTTGCTTTTAGATCACATGTAAGCATATGAAAAGTCACCTTACTGAAGTATGACCATTTTCCCAGAGTTGTGAAAGGAATGCAAAAGTGCCATGGCTTTTTAAGAAAGCCAAATTGAGAGAGACATCACCAACATGGCATCTTAGGAGACCCTGGCCCCAATCTCCCAACAAATATCAACATTTACACAGCTGTCCACAAACCAAAACACTTCTGGGAGAGCTCTGGAGGGCTCTTGAGAAACTTCATTGGAACATAAAGCCTGAGAACAACTACACACCAAAAGGCAGGCAGGCAGTTTCATTTGGCCTGTATTATTCAGTCCTCTAAGCCAGCATTGCTCCATCGCAGGGCATGAACTTTCCATTAGAAAGGCAAAGCATAGTGAGTGACCTGTTCTCTGCCTTTCAGAGCACTGCACAAAGGTCTTGCTGCCATTGCAGCCCACACAGGCCAGCAGATGGAAACACAGAGAGATGGCAAGGAATGAGGAGGAAAAGCTGGGTCTCCACAGCAGCCACACAGTGAGAGCAGTCGCAGTGTTCAGTGAGACAAGCCCCAGCATCTTTTTCCATTGAAGGATACCAAAGGCCAGCACAGCTGCCGTGGACACCATAGCAGATTTCATTAGATTTTCCCCTGCAGGTATTCACATTTGCCAATACCAGCTATCTAAGTCCCTCCCTGATCCCTCCCCTGCTGTTCCCAATGGAGCCCAGAGACCACACTGGCAGCCAGCATGGTCCTCTGTGGCTGCAAAAGTGTACGACACCAGCCTAGACCCCCATGAGTGATCCCCACCTCAGTGCACACTCAGCCTAGCCCCTCCCTCCACTGAGCACTTGCGCTGCTGGTCTGACAGCTGTGACCAGACTCCACTGCCATGTGCATGCCTGGGGGACAAAGCAACAGCTAGGCCCCTGACCTGATTGTGGGCCTGAGTCAAGCTCCATCTACTGTCACTGTGTATGATCATACACAACGATCAAGCAGGACATATCCCTGGGATGAAAACAAAAAAGCTTCTGCACAGCAAAATGAGCAGTCAACAAAATGAACAGGCAACCTACAGAATGGGAGAAAATATTTTCAAATCATATTATCTGTTAAGTGGTTAATAACCAAAATATATAAGAACTCATATAACTCAATAATAAAAAACGAACTTCAGTTCTGAACTGACATTGTTCTAGAGAAAACATACAAATAGCCAGAAGTAAATGAAAAGGTGCTTAATGGAAAAGCAAATTAAAGCCAAAATGAAATATCACCTCGTACCTGTTAGTACAGCTATCATTAAAGAGACAAGAGATAATGTGCTTGTAAGGATCTGGAGAAAACAAGCTCTTTTGCAGTTTTGGTGGGAATGTAAATTGATGCAGCCACTATGGAAAACAATATGGAATTTCTCTATGTGGTTCCACAAAAGTGGAACTACTATGTGGTCTAGTAATCCTACTTCTGGATATACATCCAAAAGAAATGAAAAATGGATCTGAAGAAATATCTGTACTTCCATGTTCATTGCAGGATTGTTTACAACAGCCAAGATAGAAAAACAACCTAGTGGCCGGCTCTGAATGACTGAACAAAAGTGATGTGGGATATATATATATGTGTGTGTGTGTGTGTGTGTGTGTGTGTGTGTGTGTGTGTGTGTGTGTGTGTGTATACTCAATTAAATATTATTTAGCCATAAGAAAGAAGGAAATAAGGAAATCCTGCCATTTGCAACAACATAGATGGACCTTGAGGGCATTATGCTAAATAAAATAAGTCAGACAGAGAAAGGCAAATATTATATGATCTCACTTATATATAGAATTGAAAAAAACCTCATATAAACAGAAAATTGAAGGGTGGTTATTAGGGCCTGGGAAATGTGGGAAATGGGAGAGTGGATCAAAGGGTACAACACCTCTAAGATGAGTGAATTCTGGGGATCTGATATACAACATGGTGATTATAGTTAATAGTACTGTATTTCAGTCTTGAAAATTGCTGAGCGAGTAGATTTAAAATTTTCTCACTATAAAAAAGAAATGGTCGCTATGTGACATGTGGAAGTGTTGGCTAATGTTGCAGTGGTTATTTTGCAAGAATAAATGTATCAAATCAGCACATTTTACACCTTAAACTCGTACAATGTTATATGTCAATTATTATCTCAATAAAGCTGGAAAAAATAAGAAAGTCAATGTACTGCAGTCCAATGAGTTATGAACAGAAGGTCAAATAATTTGATCTCAAATCAACTCTGCCATTAACCATATGTGTAACCTTGAGCAAGTTATATTACTAAGGACCTTTTGACCTTAGCTCTTCCCCTTATTTCTGTCTGGAGTAAGATGAGTAAGCTGGAGTGTATCATGGTTAAGTAATTTGCTCAAAGGTCACCATCCTATAGGTTTTAGACAGGATTAAACTAGAGAGTCTTAATTGCAGGGGCTGGGTTCTTAACCAGTAACCTTTAGAACACACATGCATAGCCAATTGATTTTTCTGCAGAGGTTCCAAGATAGTTCCATGGGGGAAAAATAGTCTTTTTTAGTAAATAGTATTGAAACAACTGAATATCTACATGAAACAAAATGAAATTTGGTATTTGCTTCATACAAAACACAAAAATTGACATAAAATGTATCATATACCTAAACATAAATCTTAGAGTTAATAAAATTTTGGAAGTAAAAAGAAAATTTTTGTGACCCTAGGGTAGGCAGTTTTTAGACAAGGTAGTAAAATCTAATAATAAATGAAAAAAACTGTTAAATTTGACTTCATCAAAATTCAAATCTGCTGCCTCTCAAACAATGCTTAAGGAAATGTAAAGACAGGTCACAAATATGGAGAAAAATATATCTGATGATCTGTATAATCGAAATATCTAATAACTCATACAGCTCAATAATAAGGCAAACCATTTAATAATACATCGGGAAAACTTTTGAACAGGTATTTTATAAAATAATATATATTTTATAAATTAATATATAATAGGCCAATAGGCACATAAGAAGCTGCTCAAGATCTTTGTCAAAACTCTTCAAAACACCGTACTTTCTAAGGATGCTTTTTACTGTGTGTAAGGTATGTATGGATCTATCTGCTTTTTCATATCCTTATTCAACTGAAATGCCAGTATGGCAACTCTGAGGATTTGTCACAAATGGGAAACAAATTATCATCTTCACCTCAAAATTACAGGTCTTAAGTTTGGGTAAGGAAGCCCACACTCTTTTGGAGCCATGAATGTTATCCAGTATTACCCATCTGTTGCTCCAATTAGAATGTCAGCAGCTTACAGACACAAACTCTTATAGGTGATGCTACAGATCTTTGGTTGATTCATTCACTCTGTCACCAACAAAACGTGGGGCAATTTCTACCGCTTTATTTCATATGCTGTTGCTGAAGTTCAGATGGCACCAAACCCAACTGAAGTTACCATTCCAGCAAGTGAGGCTCAGCAGATGTCATGAAAATTTTCAAAGATGACTAACACAGAGCCCTTTTTCAAAAAACATAGTTTGAATGAAATAGTTTTTAAAAATTCTTGCATTTGTCATGTTTTAAAGATAATGTGATATATATGTGAGTGGCAGAAAAAGAAAATGAAGACCAATTTTAAAAAGTACTTAGTGACTGTACATCATTATTAAAATAAAACATTATAAATTTAAAGCATGGAAAAATGGAAACGTGTCATGGTTTATGACTTCTCCCTTAAGCTTTAAATGCTCTTCAGAAGCAGAGGTTTCATTTGTTTTAGATCACATGCATTATTTATTTAAAGTTAAGTATATCCAGAAAGCAAAAGTAGTATGCTTTTAATGTCTCTCTAGTGATTTAAAACAAATTTTCAAGCACTGTTATATTTCTTTTTTTTTAAATTTTGGTATCATTAATCTACAATTACATGAAGAACATTATGTTTACTAGGCTCCCCCCTGCACCAAGTCCCCCCCACATCCCAGTTCACAGTCACTGTCCATCAACATAGTAAGATGCTGTAAAATCACTACTTGTAACCAAGTTCATAGTCACTGTCCTTCAACATAGTAAGATGCTATAGAATCACTACTTGTCTTCTCTGTGTTGCACAGCCCTCCCTGTGCCCCCCCAACACTATACATGCTAATCGTAATGTCCCCTTTCTTTTCTTCCTGCCCTTATCCCACCCTTCCCACCCGTCCTCCCCAGTCCCTTTCCCTTTGGTAACTATTAGTCCATTCTTGGGTTCTTTGCTTCTGCTGCTGTTTTGTTCCTTCAGCTTTCTTTTGTTTTTATATTCCACATATGAGTGAGATCATTTGGTACTTGTCTTCCTCTGCCTGGCTTATTTCACTGAGCATAATGCCCTCTAGCTCCATCCATGTTGTTGCAAATGGTAGGATTTGTTTTTTTCTTAGGGCTGCGTAATATTCCATTGTGTATATGTACCACATCTTCTTCATCCATTCATCTACTGATGGACATTTAGGTTGCTTCCATATCTTGGCTATTGTAAATAGTGCAGCGATAAACATGGGGGTGCATCTGTTTTTTTCAAACTGGGCTGCTGCATTCTTAGGGTAAATTCCTAGAAGTGGAATTCCTGGGTCAAATGGTATTTCTATTTTGAGCATTTTGAGGAACCTCCATACTGCTTTCCACAATGGTTGAACTAATTTACATTCCCACCAGCAGTGTGGGAGGGTTCCCCTTTCTCCACAACCTCACCAACATTTGGTGTTGTTTGTCTTTTGGATGGTAGCCATCCTTACTGGTGTGAGATGATATCTCATTGTGGTTTTAATTTTCATTTCTCTGATGACAAGTGATGTGGAGCATCTTTTCATGTGTCTGTTGGCCATCTGAATTTCTTCTTTAGAGAACTGTCTATTCAGCTCCTCTGCCCATTTTTTAATTGGATTATTTGCTTTTTGTATGTTGAGGTGTGTGAGCTCTTTATATATTTTGGATGTCAACCCTTTATCGGATCTGTCATTTTCAAATACATTCTCCCATACTGTAGGATACCTTTTTGTTCTATTGATGGTGTCCTTTGCTGTACAGAAGCTTGTCAGCTTGATATAGTCCCATTTGTTCATTTTTGCATTTGTTTCCCTTGCCCTGGGAGATATGTTCAAGAAGAGGTCACTCGTGTTTATGTCTAAGAGATTTTCGCCTACGTTTTTTTCTAAGAGTTTTATGGTTTCATGACTTACATTCAAGTCTTTGATCCATTTCGAATTTACTTTTGTGTATGGGGTTAGACAGTGATCCAGTTTCATTCTCTTACATGTAGCTGTCCAGTTTTGCCAGCACCATCTGTTGAAGAGACTGTCATTTCCCCATTGTATGTCCATGACCCCTTTATCGAATATTAGTTGACCATATATGTTTGGGTTAATGTTTGGAGTCTCTATTCTGTTCCATTGGTCTGTGGCTCTGTTCTTGTGCCAGTACCAAATTGTCTTGATTACTGTGGCTTTGTAGTAGAGCTTGAAGTTGGGGAGCGAGATCCCCCCCCACTTTATTCTTCCTTCTCAGGATTGCTTTAGCTATTCGGGGTCTTTGGGGTTTCCATATGAATTTTTGAACTATTTGTTCCAGTTATTGAAGAAAGCTGTTGGTAATTTGATAGGGATTGCATCGAATCTGTATATTGCTTTGGGCAGGATGGCCATTTTGATGATATTAATTCTTCCTAGCCAAGAGCATGGGATGAGTTTCCATTTGTTAGTGACCTCTTTAATTTCTCTTAAGAGTGTCTTATAGTTTTCAGGGTATAGGTCTTTCACTTCCTTGGTTAGGTTTATTTCTAGGTATTTTATTCTTTTTGATGCTATTGTGAATGGAATTGTCTTCCTGATTTCTCTTTCTATTAGTTTATTGTTAGTGTATAGGAAAGCTACAGATTTCTGTGTGTTAATTTTGTATCCTGCAACTTTGCTGAATTCCGATATTAGCTCTAGTAGTTTTGGAGTGGATTCTTTAGGGTTTTTTATGTACAATATCATGTCATCTGCAAATAGTGACAGTTTAACTTCTTCTTTACCAATCTGGATTCCTTGTATTTCTTTGTTTTGTCTAATTGCCGTGGCTAGGACCTCCAGTATTATGTTGAATAACAGTGGGGATAGTGGGCATCCCTGTCTTGTTCCCGATCACAAAGGAAAAGCTTTCAGCTTTTCGCTGTTCAGCATGATGTTGGCTGTGGGTTTATCATATATGGCCTTTATTATGTTGAGGTACTTGCCCTCTATTCCCATTTTGTTGAGAGTTTTTATCATGAATGGATGTTGAATTTTATCAAATGCTTTTTCAGCATCTATGGAGATGATCATGTGGTTTTTGTCTTTCTTTTTGTTGATGTGGTGGATGATGTTGATGGACTTTCGAATGTTGTACCATCCTTGCATCCCTGGGATGAATCCCACTTGGTCATGGTGTACGATCCTTTTGATGTATTTTTGAATTCGGTTTGCTAATATTTTATTGAGTATTTTTGCATCTACGTTCATCAGGGATATTGGTCTGTAGTTTTCTTTTTTGGTGGGGTCTTTGCCTGGTTTTGGTATTAGGGTGATGTTGGCTTCATAGAATGAGTTTGGGAGTATTCCCTCCTCTTCTATTTTTTGGAAAACTTTAAGGAGAATGGGTATTATGTCTTCCCTGTATGTCTGATAAAATTCCGAGGTAAATCCATTTGGCCCGGGGTTTTTGTTCTTTGGTAGTTTTTTGATTACCGCTTCAATTTCGTTGCTGGTAATTGGTCTGTTTAGATTTTCTGTTTCTTTCTGGGTCAGTCTTGGAAGGTTGCATTTTTCTAGGAAGTTGTCCATTTCTCCTAGGTTTCCCAGCTTGTTAGCATATAGATTTTCATAGTACTCTCTAATAATTCTTTGTATTTCTGTGGGGTCCGTCGTGATTTTTCCTTTCTTGTTTCTGATTCTGTTGATTTTTGTTGACTCTCTTTTCCTCTTAATAAGTCTGGCTAGAGGCTTATCTATTTTGTTTATTTTCTCCAAGAACCAGCTCTTGGTTTCATTGATTCTAAGCACTGTTTTATTTCTAATCTAATATTCTGCAAGGAATTACTAGAGTGGTTAACAAAGTCAACTACTTCCAACTTCTAAAGACTATGTAAAATATATCAAATACATATTTTAAATATTGAAAAATAATTTTCAGGAAGCATTTCTTTGGACTACAAGGACTTCAGATAATATAGGTTAGATATCATTTTTTTTCTATATGCAAAATCATACATTTTTATTGAAATAGCCACTCAAAGTTTAAAAACAATCTTAAAATTTTTAAAAGCAAGCCAAAACAGTGCAATAAATAAGTATTAATCCTGGAGCAGCATCTTTCTTGTTCTCAGAATTTTTCCACTCTTGTGAAGACCCCTGCACGAAGGGATGGGAGAGATGGGTTAGTTTCAAGGCGCACATTGCAGACACCATGAAGGATCATAGACTTGGTGACCTTTATGACATTTCACCAAAAGTTATGTCAACATTAAAATGTTTTGGCTTTTCCCTGGAGCTCTGCCAGAGAAAATAATTTCCTTTTAGGACCTCAAGCTTAGAAACTAGGTTAGTAGAGGGCTTTATTTATATTTAAATCAGCCAAATTCTTTTTCAGAATGAAACCACAGAAGGAAATATGGTTTGAGGTTACTAATCGTATAAAAAGGAAGAAGGAAGTCTGACAAATAAAAACTCAAAGGGTTTTTTGAAGGAGAAAATATTTAAATTACCTTCTTTTTTCCCAGTAGGAGAAAAAAATTCCACAAACATACTAAGCCTTTTAACATTCAGTGATACAAAACTTTTAAACAAAAATGTAAAGTATATATGCATATAACACCTGTTTATCCATCTCTGAGATTAAGCAATATTAACACTTCATTATATTTTCTTTTATATACATATGTATGAATATATATGTATATAAAACAGTATTATATACATGTTCTCTTACCTATTTTAATACTTCTTGGTATATTACTCTACCTACCTATTTATCTCATAGACAGTATAGCATCATGTTTAAGAGGACAAGATTGTCTCTGGGCGAGACTGACACTTTTTAGCTTTGAATCTCAGCTCTGCAGCTTCCTAGCCGTTCAACGTGGGTACATTATATAATAGTACTTAACCTCACAGAGTTATAAGATAGAACACTTAGCGCAATGCAGGCAGAGTAAGCACTCTATGTTAGCTAGGGTTATCATTCTATAAAGTATTTCAAAATTATGATATTATTTAGAATCTCTAAAATGTAGTTTTAATATAAATTATATTTAATAAGGATATCAAAAGTAAATGCTCATAGCCTCAAAGTACCTTCCTCACATTCAATTACTGCACTCGTTTTAACATATGGCCACAGATTCTTTGATTCTCTTGTCCTTGGGAGGTGGAGCTTAATTTCCTTTCCCTAAATACGGATGGGCTTAGGGACTCCATTCTAATCAAAAGCGTATGCAAAGGAAAATAATGACTTAATAGTGTAGGAACCCCGCTGATATCACCTTAACCAGATGAACAAGGTTATCATCATCAGTACGAAATAGTGTAAATATCATGCGCTCACTATTAGACAATAAGAAGGGAGCTTCTGTGGTAGTGTTATGGGATGAGTTTGTCCCCCTTGGTTCTCATCCCCACTGCACCAAAAAATTGAGAGACAGAGACACAGCAGCGAAGCAGAGGGAAACTTTTATTTGAATACACTCCCAGGGAGGAGCGGGCCAGAGTCAAGACAGACAAAGGCCCCATGGGTAGGCGGGAGGCCTTTCTATTGTACTCTGGCTCAGAGGCACCACTTTGATTGACAAGGTGGGGTTATTTGATTGCCAGGTCCTTCTATACGGTCCTCTCTCTTAGTGAGCCTGTCCTTCCCTCATGCTGAGGAGGGATTTGGGCAGTTATTAGTTCTGTTCTATTGTGCCCACCCTGGGATGTGGTTGGGGAGGAAGTAATCTCCCTACAAAGCCTTTGATGTCTCCACAGGGGATCCCCGACCTGGGCAGAGCTTGGGCCACTTTTTCTTTGAACCTTATCTGGGTGACTTCTTCTTTGAGCCTTGTCTGCCCCTTTCCCAGCTGCTTGTGTCAATCTTTCTACCTAATAGTAGTTTTCAGTGAATTTCACAGCCCCAGTCTATTCATTGTTTCATGGTGGTAAAAGATGGAGAAACAACTGCCGATTGAAGACGTCCATGGAAACATGACAAGTAAGTGAAGTACAGAATCCAGGGTTGAATCCTGGACCAGAAGAGGGACAACAGTGGAAATAAGACTGTAGTTTAGTTCATAGTTTTGACCCAATGCTCATTTCTTAGTTTTAATAAAACATTGTGGTTATAGCAGATGTCAATTTTAGATGAAGCTGCATGACAATTGTATGGGGACACTGTACATTCTTTGCAACTCATCTGCAAATCTAAAATTATTTCAAATAAGAAATTTAGAAAGTTGTGTAGATCACATTCATCACAGTCCCCTCAGAGACTCCATCTTACCTCTAAGAACAGGTGGTCAGCAATCTGCCCTGACAGAGGACCCAAAGGGGACTAGAGAGTGAATTAACCAAACTTTAATATTGCCAACAAAACAAAATGAAACAGCAGGAATTTATATCAATGCTTTGTTGTTATCTCAATTATTCCTGGAGGGCGTTCCCATTTTAAAATTCCCTTGGCCTCCCCTTCCTTGCCATTGAAGGATATGTGATAAACAGTGGATCTAAGAGATTTCAAAACATTTGGGCTGATAGGAATATCATTTTCATTTAGTGAATAAAATTATTTAATTTTCATATGACAGATTGCAATGTTGCTTTTCCTCACTTGACTTATTTGTGGCTTATGAAGTCCTACCCCAGGCAAACTGAGAGATTTGTTGGGCACAATGTGAAATGCTAACATCCAGAAATGTGGCTATATATTGTTGTTACACGCAGCCTTTTTCCACTTTTTAAATCTGCTCATAAATTGTGTGTCAACCAAGTCATGTGTGTGTGTGTTGGGGAAAGATATTTAATCAGAATCAAGTGTCTGACAGGAAGTCTCTGAAATTGAGGTCTTAGGCAAGTCAACCATAGATCAACACCTTCCCCTCCCTTTCTGGATGCCTGTCTTCATAGAGTCCAAAAAAGAAAACCCATTTAGCCAGCTAGCACTGGGCAGCTCCTTAAACACACCTGTTTCCTGCCCTCTGAGAACTTTTTTCCCAAGGACATGGTCCACTCTGAGGATCTAGTAACCAGGGTCCCTAGGGCCACCCAGATGTTGTAAGAAGCTCCTCTGGCCAGCAAGCAAGGCTGGAATTCTCTCATCAGTGGCTTTTCAAGTCGCATTTGAAAATAAAAATAAAAGATGAGACCATTCAATGCTTTAATCAGATTAATATTCCAATCTATACAGATAAAAAGGCTGAAAGAACAATTTATCTTCTTCAATGATCTCAGTCTCTGGTTGGAATCTTCATTCATAGAAATACAAAATATGCTGACATTATTTCTAAAACAAATGTCATTCATTAAATATTCCTACATTGATGTTTTTCTTTTACCTAATGTAATGACTCTAATGGATTCTACTCAAAAGGCATGCACTGAAATGGTTCTGGGAAAGAGAACTATATTTTAAATGGGAAGTCTCCATTCTGAGAATAAATCTATTCATTATTTGATTGTCCTTTTTATAGCTCATTTTTAAAATCCCCCACATCTCAAGTTCAAAAAGACATTCCCTTATGTTTCTGTCCAAGAGTTTTTTAAAATCTATTTTCCTTTCCTCACTAATTTTCAATGTTGCCTTTGTGATGTGTCCATGTTCCATACTTACAGGTATCTATTTCTGAGCTCTTCTCTCTATTCCATTGATCTGCTTGTCTATCACTGTATTTGACAATGGCATACTGCTTTAATTACTAAAGACTTGTAATAATTTTTGAGACTCATTATGGCAAGTGTCCCCTCCTTATTTTTTTCTTTACAAGGGTCTTGGTTATCCCAAGATCTTTTGATATCAATTTTAGATTCCACTTGTCAAGTTCCATGAAAATCCCAATTAAAATTTTGATTAGCAACATCACTGGACCTGTAAAACAACTTGAGAAGAATTTACATCTTTAGGATTTGAAGTCCCTCCTATCACTTAGGATTATATATTTACAATAATTACTATTTATTCATAGCTTTTTATGTTCATTCACTTATCATGTTGTATAATTTTTATAATAACCCTTATTTACTTATCTATATCTGAGATATTAGGCCAGAAAAAGCTGGCCTATGGTAGCCACTCAGTAAATATTTGAAGAAGGAAAGCAAGAAGAATGAAAAGGAAGAAGGAAAAGGTGAAAGTAAGAAAAGGAAAGAGAAAATAAGGGAAGATAGAGGGAAGAAGAAAGGAACCGAATGGGAGAAAGGACATGGAAAAGAGACAGACATTATCAGGGTATTTGTGATCAAATTGCCCTGTAATTGGTACATAGCTTGTAGGAGTTCACTGTTATGACTTAGTCTGAGATGGTTCCATAAACATAGACTTCATTCCCCCACCCATCAGCCACTGCTGAATCATTTGTTATGTGAGTTTTATGGGGATTCCCTTTATTTCATGTACACAGTCAAAAGAAGGCTCTCTATATTTTATGCAACATTTCTAGGTATTTGAAGAAATGTTGTTTGGTTTTTTGCTATCTTACAAAACCAGAAGTTCATTTTTCCCCCTAATTCATTCTTTCAAAAGATTTATTAAGGTTTGCACAGTTCTAAGCACCGTTACACTGTTGTAGACACCAGAGGCACAAAAGTGAACAAAATATGCAAATACTTTCTAGTGGGGAATAATAATAACCAATAATAAACATGGTAAATATGTAAGTTATAAAGTATGAAAGAAGGTAATAAGTGCCATAGCAAAACCCAGAACAGAGCAGGCTAAGGGGAGGAGGAATGTGGTGATGGTTAGAAGGACTCATCAGTGGTGTGGATGGGCCTGACACACTGGATTTCACTAGTTTAAAAGCAGACCTTTATCTTAGCTGAAAATTCATTTACTAGAATGTGTGAGCTATAATTTATCCCTCACTATAGCCCAAATGAAAAATTAAACAGCTCAAGTTTTACAGGCCAAACTGACCAGTATATTTTTGGTTAAATTATCCTCAACTATATATACTGGCTAGTCAAGTGGAGTCTGCAATAATGAATACATTTTGTTGTATCTGGATCAACCTTTCAGGAAGAGTAGAATAATTAATTGATCAATTAAAAGAAAAGACACTTGGTTATCTAAGGCCAGATAAGTCAATATAAAGTCTTACTATTTTTTTTATTAAACTTATACCAATATTTGCTATTTGTGATTGCTTTCATTGTTCTTCCCCTCACGCCACCCCCCACCCACTGCTGTCTGATGTCTGAACATTTAAAAGTTATTACACAGCCATTATCCTGAGCCAACTTTCAGGGGATCAAACTGTGTCCAAAAAAAAGGGAGAAAAGGAAATCGTAATGAGAGAAACAGTGAAGACCTTCCTTAACCTTATGCCAACACAAGGAACATAGAAATACACATCTCATGTACATGCCACAGAACACAAGTTTTCCCTGAAATTGTCCTCCCTAATAATTCAGTTCACCTACTCAGGGGCGCATTCTCTCTTGGACAGTTTTTAGCCAATCTTTCTAGAAAAAAGAAAAAAAAAAAAGATTCTCTATTTTGGAAGTTATCTGAGAGTCTTGCTCTTACAAACTTTGGCTTTTCCTTTGTGGAGACAAACTTTATAAGCAGTGGTGTGCTGGCTAATACTGGCTCTTGAGAGCAGATTATTAGACACTCAGAAATTTTACCAGCCAGTTGTAAAGCCATCAGTAGCTTGAAAAGAGCTATGATAAAAGTATTCGCATTTCAGAAAGTAGCAAATGCTACAAATCATGGCTCTTATTTTGGAAAGCCTTTTACCAGCACACCACTATGGCAAGCCTTGTCTCCCTCACTTGGGAATCTGGAAAATTCACCTCTGGGATATTCAACTGCAAGGAACCTGACTCTTGGTGTCAGCTCTGAAATCCACCACTACTTTGCCCCAGGACCGAGCTTCCCAAGCATTACTCCTAGATAATGAGGCACAGCAGGAATACTAAGCAACATCACTTCCTGGGAGATGCAGATGTCCCCTGACAGGTGACTATGGCTCTGAAATTCCTAATGATCTTACCAGACTTCCCTTTGAACTGCCCTGCAGTCCAACTTTCCTCCATCCAACCTACCTTCACTCCCACCCTCCCCAGGGATCAGACCTGCAGCATGATGGATGACTCACTCCCCTGCCTCCTCCAGATCCCTCCCCATTTTCTCTTACCTGCGTTTAGTAAACTTCTTGCATATCTAATTCTATCTCGCCACATACTTCTCAGAGGATCCAGACTAACACAACAAGTACCTCTTCAGCTGCACCCTAGCTTAATATCTCTGAATCGTGACACTTCCCTGTATTTCATTCTCCCCTATCTATTCTTCCACACAGGTCACCCTCAATCCTATCCCCCAGGACCATATTCATGATGAAAAAGGCCTCTTTGCTTTTCATCCACATTCTATTCATCTACACTTTTCCACAGAATGTTTACTCATTATTTTTTAAATATTTTTATTGAAGTGTAACATACATAATGAAAAGTGCACATATTTTAACTCAGAGATTTAACAAACTAAACTAGTTCCCAGATCAAGAAGCAGAACTTTACCAGTCTTACCAAATCCTTTTTCCTTTATAATTATGTCCTGTGTCCCAAGGGTTACTATGATTCTGACTTCTATAAGCACACATTGCTTTTTGTCCTGTTTTACTTCTTTATATAAATGGAATCATATAATATGTAGGTTTTGGTGTCTGGCTTTTTAAACTCAACAGTGTGTGAGATCATCCATATTTTTGTTTGTGATTATAGATAGTTTATTCTCAATGCTGCAATGCTGTAGAATATTCTATCATGTGAATATATCATAATTGACCTATGTATTCTATTGTGGATAGACTTTCCAGTAATTTCCAATTCCATAGCAATATTACTACAAATAGTATTGCTATGAACATTATGCTATATGTCTTTTCAGGAACATATGTGCACATTTCTGTTGGCTTTACCTAGGAAAGCACTTTCTGGGTCATAAGGAACATGTATGTCAGCTTCAGTAGTTTTCCAAACTGTAGCATTTATACTTCAATCAGCAGAGTTTGGGAGGTTCAGTTGCTCTACATTCTGACCAATATTTGGAATTGTCTGTCTTTTCATTTTAGCCATTCTGAGTGGTGTGTTCATTGTTCATTTGCACAGTTGTGCTGGTACTTAGATGCATCTCCAATTGCTTTGTTTCTGAAGCATTATATCACAGAGAGTGATTGTTATTGATTCTTATTCCACTGTGTTATTAAGTTCCACTTGCCCTTTGAATCAGAAGTGTTGCTAGTTTTGTGTCATATGAATAAAATAATAGCTGTCTTCAATTCTTCCTCCAACTCTTTGCAGTCATTGATGAATAAAGTGACTACTTACCAAAGTAACATCTTAGTTTTGAATCAGTGATGGAAATTTTAGCAACTGCAGTAACCTGGAAGTGTTCTGTTAGGACAAGTCCTTGTACTTGTTACCATAGCTACCACACACAGGATGGCAGAAATACTATATTTCTCAAACTCTTTTACCCTGAAGCTTGTCAGGATAAGCCACTTACCCAAGTGATTCCCAATTCTGTTGACTCTTCAGGGATGAATGGTTTCTCTCTCCTCTTCTTTCTGAGCAGGCCCCATAAGACTTGTCATTCCAGAGAGTAGAATTTAGTCATGTGTATAGTAAATGTACCCAGATTTATTTCCAAAAGGACCCAAATTCATTTTATTTTTTAGGCAAATCAGTCATCCATAGAAATTTTGCTTATAAGCATGAACATTATCATACCTGGTATTCAGTTTTCTCTCTAGCATTGAAAGACTTTCAGAAATAGACTTCTGAAATTTTTTATGTGTCCCAGTTTTGCTTCTTCTTACTATCCAAATGATCTACCTAATTCTGTAGACCTTGATTTAAGACTAACAGTGCTAATTCTGCATTTTTGTCAGAACTAGCAAAAAAGAATAGGGGAAAAAAAAGGAAGTATAGGTGTTCCTCATGGTTGTATAACTTGTTTTTAAGACTCAAGGCAATTGCATATACTAGTAATCAAATTACTACAGATGAAGAAGTTCTGTTCTCATCCTGATATAATTTTACCCTCAATCACCTGTATTACTGGAGTAAACATGGGCTATGTGCTTGGACAGGATTTTTACAACAATATGGGAAGAATTATTTTAGCAGGCTGACACATGTCACTCTTCCCAAGCAAGAGACAAATGATTTGCAACTTTCAGAGTTCCATTTTTCAGACTGTTTCCCAAGAACAAGTGACTAGTTGATCATTAATGACCCTTCCCACTCTACATTTTCAGGACTGAGTGCTTGGCAAAATCCCAAAAGGATGTAAATATATGCCTTGTTTATCAATTTTATAGTCCTCACAACATTTGGCACATGAAACTTCATTTTAGTTCTTGTTTTAAGAAAAGTATTATTAATATTTAACAACTTCAGATTGAAAGACTAAACTTCTCTTTAAAAATAACATTTAAAGCTCCAAGAAAAGGATTCAACACTTCTTTAAGTGATCTAGTGAGATAAAGAATATCAGTAGATAACAACCACCACCCCAACCACCTCCACCACAGCAATAATAGTAAAATATGATCTTGACCTATCCACCATATTAGCATTTCTAGTAGTCACACCAATTCTTAATGATAATCCATCCTAGTTGATTCCAGTACTTTTCCATGGATGCTACTTATGATTTGTTAAGTACAATTATACTGGAGTTAAATGAATTATTATTTCTGTGATATAAATGCAATGTCCTCAGAGAAAGGAGGTCAGGGAGAGAGAGAGAGAGAGACAGACAGAGAGAGAGAGACAGAGAGAGAGACAGAGACAGAGGAATATATAATGAAAGCCAACAATTTTTAACCAGAATTTCCCATAAAAGTAAAATTGTAATTTTTGACAAAAATACTATAATGGGCAAACAGGGGGGAGAGGTAAGTTTTCCAAAGTGTGCTGTGAGTAGAATTATTTCATGTGAGAAAGTGGAAGAACTGGTTGAGAGAGGAAGAGAAAGTGGAGGAATGAATCAGGGAGACAGAGAAGACCATGTAATTTTCAATGGACTCCTTTTCTCCCCAATTAGTATTACAACAGGTTTCTAGATGCATAAACAGTCTGAAGTCAGCTGATGTTTAGAGATAAAATCTGGTGAAGATTTGGTATTAACACTTGACGATCACAGAATAATGTGTAAATTGTGAAATCTCACAGGATTCATGCAGCAGATTCTGGACCCCCTGAAAGCCTAAGACCTGGGGCCTAGGTCAAGTTTAATGAGGTTCCTGAGGGCAGAGGGCTCCAGCTGACATTTAGGTTATAAAGGGAATGGCTCAGTACCAAATCTTTACTTGAAATGGAAGTTGTCTATGAAGACTGAAGTTGCCCAACATCAGTGTCTGTGGGATATAACACATTTGACTTACCTGTATCAAAAAATACTACCTACTGAATACTTCTTAAGAAAGAGAACTGTAAGTTACTCACTCGTAAATATTACGTGAAATTTCCAGCACAGGGATTAATAGCTAATGGATAATGAATTCTTACGAAGTTGGCTTGAGTGAGCCTGACAAAATCTTGTAAAATAAAGGAGAAGATAGATTTGGGGACCAGAAGACTTAATTCTGTATCTTGGCTTGAGGTAAACTTAAATAAGTTCTTCAAATTTTCTGAATTGTAATCTTATTATTTGCAAAATGAGATACTAGCTTTCACAAAGTGTTGTACTAAAGTGAAAGAATATGAAAGTGCTGATTAAATTACAGGCATAGAAATACAACATGTATTTGTGTGTGTGTGTGTGTGTGTGTGTGTGTGTGTGCGTGTGTGTGTGTGTGTGTGCAATGTATGCATTTAGTTGTCAGGCCTTCAAAAGTTGTAAACCTTTTACATTAAAAGTCTGTGGGGTAAGGATTGTCTTTCTTACATTTAGAACAATCCCTTTGCTTAGTTTTATATGACCCATGGGCCCCTGTGAAAAGTTCTGTGAAGCCTTTATGTGAGGTTTTAATTATAGTTTTTAGCATACCTATTTGCAACTTTCAGAGGCAACACTCTATCTCTGAATGTTAATTAACTAGAAATGCACATAGTTCTTTTTCTATGTAAAGCAAAACATGATTATTACTACTTTTCAGAAAAGTAATTACTTATACTCCAAGTAAGGAAATATTTTATGGAAAGTTTCTTTGTCACTATTTGTTAATATAGTATGTGCATAAAATATCTGGCATTATTTACTCAGCTTTTTCACAGGATTCATAATTCAAAAGTAATTTTACTGTTGCTCTTAGTAGTGTTTCCTCTCAGCAGCTGTGACTTTCCTAATCTTCTAGAGGAATAGAGAAAGGATGGAAAGTGGCCAGCATTGCAGAATCTCGGGAAATTTTAAAAGCCTCATGATGATTATTGCACCATTGAGTTAAGAAATGGTACACTGTAAGCTCAACTCAAAACTAATCTTTTTGAAATCTTTATATAGATGAAAGTCCTTTTTTTCTGTAATAGCATGTTTTCCCTATACTCTCCTCCATACCATAACAATCCATATCCAGTGATTACTGGCAGGGGAATTTCAGGACAGAGAGGCAAATTGAAGGTCATCAGAGAATTCATCCCAAAATCATATATTTTTCTTATGAGTTCTTGGTCCTTGCATCATATAACAAGCACCTGTGAGCAAGAAAACAATCCCGAGATGGATCTGGGAACTCCTTGAATTTTGGCTCTCAAGACTTTGCTTTCTTTTAAAAATATGTTTTCCTTAAAGTCTAGAACATCAGATAATATAAATTCTACAGATCAGATTGTGGAAAAGTTTTAATATTACAAAAGTTTTAACACATACAATACCAAAAACACAGGCAACAAAAGAAAAAAACAGATGAATTGGACTTCATCAAAATTAAACATTTTGTGTATGAAAGAGCACTATCAACAGAGTGAAAAGGCAACCCATGGAGTGGGAGAAAATATTTGCAAATTATATGTCTGATAAGAGATTAAAATCTAGAATATATAAACATCTCCTACAATTCAACAAGAAAAAACAAGCAACTCAGTTAAAAAAATAGACAAAGGACTTGGATAGATATTTCCTCAAAGAAGAAATACAGATAGTCAACAAGTACATTGAAAGATGCTTGCACCACTAGTCATTAGGGAAATTCAAATCAAAACCACTTTGAGATACCATTTCATACCCATTAGGACAGCCATTACTAAAAAAGAGGGACCAAAAGAAAGGAAAATAACAAGTGTTGGCGAGAATGTGAAGAACTTAGAAATCTTGTGCCTTGCTATTGGTAATGTAAAATGGTGCAGCTGATGTGGAAAACAGTATTGCATTTCCTCAAAACATAGAATTGACATATTATCCAAAAATTCCACTTCTGGGTATATACCCAAAAGAATTGAAAGCAAGGACTTGAATAGACATTTGTGCACCAATGTTCATGACATTACTCACAATTCACATTCAGAGCATTATTCACAACCGCCAATAGATGAAAGCAATCCAAATGTCCATCAATGGACAAATGTTTAAAGAAAATGTGGTATGTATATATAATGGAATATTATTCAACATTATAAAGTAAGAAATTCTGACACATGGTACAACATGGATGAACCTTGAGGACACAAGGCTCGGCAAAACAAGCCAGTCACAAAAGGACAAACACTGTATGATTCCACTTGTGGTAGGTTCCTCGAGTAGTCAAATTCATAGCTACAGAAATAATAGAATGGTGGTTGCCAGGGGATAAAGAAAGGAGAATGAACAGTTATTGTCTGATGGGTACAGTTTCAATTTAGGATGCTGAAAATGTTCTGAAGATGTATAGTGGTAATGGTTGCACAACAATGTCACCAAACTGTAAACCTAAAAATTCTTAAAATGGTGTATTTTGTTATGTACATTTTATCAAAATAAAAAAACACTTTTAACACAATAGGGAATGCAAGTGACCCTTAGACAGATAGATAGATGATAGATAGATAATAGATAGATGATAGATAGATAGATAGATAGATAGATAGATAGATAGATAGATAGATAGATATAGATAGACAGATAGATAGATTACAGTAGAGAGATGGAGGATTTTTAGAATGATATAAAAATTTCCTAACTTGAAGAAAATGGGTTAAAAAAACACAGGTGGGGCAGGCTTGAACTCAGATTTAGGCTGCTTAAGTTGGGAATCCAGTATAGCTTATCCAAATTTCATCGACTATTCCTTATCTATGTCTATTCAACCTGTAATACTCCTAGAATATCTCTGTCTCAGGCTGCCAAGTTCCTTGTTTTGAGGGCTTAAAACAAAAAATCTCAGAGTTATATTAAAATTGGGCTGGAGGACATTCTGATCAGTAAAGACGCAGATACAGTGCAAGGAGCAAGTAGAGACAGCAGTCAAGGAGGGGAGCCAAGGGTCAGTCCTGGAAATCCAATCTCAAGATTATATCCGAAGAACAAGTTGGGAAATGTAGCTAGGAGGAAAAAGAAATGGTCAGAAAGTGGGGTTGCCAAAGTAGAGTACAAAGCAAGAAAACATTATGTGGTTCAAAAACAAAAGCCATAAACAAAAGTAAAGTATTAGCTTTGCTTCTACTGAATGCTGACCAAGTGTTATTGGGCTGTGGGTCAGTCAAAATGGAGTCCTATTAAGAGGAACTTAGCTCCACATTTTATCCTCTATGTACAGGCCTCATATTTAATGCAATCTTTCTCCATCTCGATATGTTTCTCTCCTTATCTTCTGTTCTGGTTTCCTACATTACAGTTCAAATCATACTAGGATCTTGTCAATCTTGGACAAAGGAAGAAGAGTAGTAAGTTGATATTGGGTAGAAAACAGATGGTGGCTGAGAAGTGCACTTGAGCTCAGACAGGGCTGGACACAACTAAGCCCACTGCAGCAATGAACTCCATTATGTTACATTTATGCTCTATGATATGTGCAAGGACAGCGGGGCCTAAGACAAGCAGTAGTGTCAGAGGGTCCATTGACCGGGGCGGAGAATTCTAAGTGATGGCTCATTCTAGGGGGCAGGGACAAGACTGATAGAGAATTCTCTCTAGCCTCAGAGAGGAATTACCTGGAACTAGACTATCTGGTTAATCCAATTAATGCTTGAGATTAAAGCTAGAACTCTAAGCCTTGAGAGGACTGAGGTAGATGACAGAATAATTTCAGAGAAAATGCAGAATGATGCATGAATAGATGAGTACCGTCTTTTGGCCTAGGCCAGTACAGAACACATACATAAGGAGACATCACTACAAGGACTGATTAAGATAAATTATTGGAAAACATGGTTAGATAGAAGAACATGGGAGCTAGTGGCCCATTCACTGGGTTGCTGGAAACTGCTCCTGAAGGAAGCTGGTATAGTATTTATATTTTTATTCATCTTGCCAAAATTAGCTGAAGAACTTTTGAAGACTGAAGCTCAGGCTTAGCCCATCTGTTGAGCCAGCTGTAAGTAGCTGGGAAAACAGTGTAAAGGAGGCAGTCATTAACACTTCATTCTCCTGATTTCTCTCAGTCCCTGTCTTTCTTTTGTTGCCTATGTTTTTAACTGAGCATAATGTAAAACTGAAGCATAATCTGACTTTTAAATCACATTTATTAAATAGTATTTTATTCACCATTCTCAACTTTCTATCATTTCAAATGCAAAAAAACAAATAAAACATATTGTGTTGACCACATGTGGTCCAATATTGATTATCTAATCCTAATCTAAAGCAAGTAGACATGAATGGAACCATGCAATTAATTAAAGAAGGAATACCTGTAGTACCAGATTTTATGATCAGATAAAAGCATTCCTTTGAGAGGTTAGTTTTGATCTACCAATTCTTTAGTCCAAACTGGCAGCCAGAAGAGTTTGGCTTGGCAAGTTCTCTGAAGATATTTTGAATTTTTATGACTCCAGGCAGACCATGTGTTTTCTAGTTAACCACAACCCCTGCCACTTAACTGCTTATGGTACTTAGCTACTAAATATATTTTTTAAAATTTGTTTGGTCACTGAGTAAGATTATCATTATTGTAGTAGAACCTTGACATATTTCAAAAAATAAGTTTAGCAATTTGATAAGTTCTCAAAGCCCAGCATAGGCTAGCAGCAGAACTCAAGGAAGGGAAGACAGAGCTGTGCAGAGGTGGTTAATCTAAGCTTAGCTCCATCACTACCTGAAGGATGTGCTCCCCACATACCAGCTTCATAGGCTCCGTACCAGGTTCATTGTTCCTGGCAGAAAATTGCAAGTTACTAGATGCTATGAGTTATTTATGTATTTATTTTCCCATTTCCCTTATTTTTCTTTAAATAGACTTACTTTTAAAGAACAATTTTAGATTCACAGGAAAATTGAGAAGATATTAGGAGAGTTCCCATATATCCCACATCCTGTTTCTACTATTTTTAACATCTTATATTAGCAGGGTACATATGTTACAATTGATGAACCAATATTGACACATTGTTGTTATGGACTGGATTTTTGTGTCCCCCCCCAAATTCATATGTTAAAATCCTAACCCCCACTGTAATAGTATTAAGAGGTGGGGATATTAGGAGGAAATTGGGTCTTGAAAGTGGAGCCCTCTTGAATGGGATTAGTGCCCTTCTGAGACACGAGAGCTTGCTCAGCCTCTGTTTTCTGTCTTGTGAGACTGCAACCAGAAGTCAGCAGACTGTAACCAAGGAGAAGATCCTCTCTGGAACCCAGTCACACTGACATGGATTTCCAACCTCCAGAACTGTGAGAAATGAATGGTTGTTTATAAGCCACCCAGTCTGTGGTATATTTTAATAGCAGCTCAAATGAAGACAATATTACTGAAAGTCCAGACTTTTTCGGATTTTCATAGATTTTTCCTAATGTCCTTCTTCTGTTCTAGGATCAACCCAGGATTATTTTCATGTCATGTCTCCTTAAGCTCCTTTTAGATCTAACAGTTTCTCAGAATTTCCTTGTTTGAGAGGACCTTGACAGTTTTGAGAAGCACTGGTCAGGTATTTTGTAGAATGCCTCTCTGTTGGAATTTTGTCTGATGTTTTTCTCATAATTAGACTGGGAATATGGGTTTTCAGGAGGAAGAGCACAGAGGTAAAGTGGCATTTTCATTACATCAGTACATTCTATCAGTATAACTTATCACTGCCGAGGCTTGCAGTAGTGTTTTCCAGGTTTCTCTACTGTGAGGTTGCTCTTCCCCCACCCCCTTCCTTACTGTATTTGAAACAAAGTCACTGTGTACAGCCAGCACATTAAGAATGCATAGTTATGCTCCACTTCCTTAAGGAAGAGTATCTACATCAAGTATTTGGAATTCTTCTGTATGGGAGATTTGTTTCTTCTCCATTTATTTATTCAGCCATTTACTTGTATCTGTGTGGGCTTGTGAATATTTGCTTATGTTTTGGGTTATAATATACTACTCTATTAATTTTGTTCTCAATTTGTTTCAGCTTTGGCATTGTGCCAGTTGCAGTGGGCTCCTGCACCTTTCTGACATGTCCTCATTAATTTTCTTGGAGGAAGGCATGTTCTTACTTCCTGACAACAAAAGATGCTTAAGATTCATCTTGTATATTCCCTGACTCAGTCCTATGATCAGACATTTTTCTAAGAAGCCTTGGTTTGTCTTATTGCAAAATGATTTTAGGAAGCAAGACCTGGGTGCTGGGTATGCTTGCTGCCACTAAAGTGTCATCACTTCTAGGTCTTCCATGACAAGGGAAGGAAATAGATCTGTTTACTAACCCATTTATGTACACATATCTATAAATGTTTCTATATGTATCCATCTGTAACTATATTAAGTTAAACATGAATTCATACTGACTAATTCATTACTACAGGGATCATTTTAGCTTCCTGTCCTGGTTTGTCTGAAAACTCCTAATGGCACTCACCATCAGCCATCCATTTATTTACTTGCTTAATTAGTTCAGTTACATCTGTATTAGTAACAGAATTGTCAACCCAGACCACGTCCATCACGCCCTAGAATTTCAACAGTCAAAATTTCAAAAGTTAAATCTGTAAAACATTCATGTTTTATATGTAAATTAAGTATCAAAATGGCATTTATTCTATTCCCAATCAATACCACACAGAGCAGACCATATTTTTAATGTGAGTTCATGTATATTTATTCACTGTAAGATCTGGTCATAATTTAAATAATTGGTGAAGATAGAGATTTTTTAAAAAAGCAAACAGTTTATATAAAATCTGTGTAGCATTATATGTAGAAGATATTTAAATTCTAATACATAGATATTACTAACTTATATCTCCATTTTGAGATAAAGAAAATGAAACAGAATTTTAATAAGTTGGAGTAATGAAGATTCCTTCAGGAAAAAATAGTTAGTGCTACAAAAGAGGCATATAAGCAGAAGTCAGAGTCCTTTTCATGTTAGTGCAGAAGCCTCATTCAGGCTTTACAGGAAGATATTGTAAATATGAGATTTTTAACATCCAGATACATATTTATAAATGGAGTCAATAATAACAAAATTTCATTTAAGAAAATTTTAGAATGAGCCGTTTACCAAATGTGCGTGGCACGTACTAAAGAAGAATAAAACAAGTGTGGAAGTTGGTAGAGGGATGACTCACCTATGTCGTGGCGAGGCTGCTGGAGACCAGTAGAGCCCTGAGCAGAAACAAGTTGTTGCTTGAATAGAACATGTCTCTCTGTGGGATTCCTATAAAGGACACGGTGAATATCTTTGGAAACATAAAGAAAAAGTATTTCTAGGCACAGTTATCTACTCATGAAATACTTTCCCATAAACATTTGTTTTAGGGAAACACTAAAAATATAAATGTGAGGGCATTTTTTATATCATGGGTTGAATGGCAGAAGATTAATTGAGGGTGCAGACAGTGGAAAGAATCACATCATAGTATAATTAAAGCATGATCTAAATCATGGTATGAAATAGAATTGCCATGTACATTAAAAGTTTCTCTTTAGCCCCAGCACTGTGATCTTTTACAAAGATATTACAACAGTCTTCTAGAAGTGAGCTTTGAGTAGAAATATCTGTAAATGTTTTCCATCTTAGTTTTCTAACATGTTACCCTTTTTAAGTCTATTTATTATCTTACCAAGTTATGTTAGAAAGTCTTATAACAGTCGTATTTATCTAACTTAATTTTTATCTATGGGATTGTAAGAACTATAAACTACCTTCTTTCTCCTCTCATTAACGGTTGGGTTCACTGACCCATAAGTAATATTTTGGAGAATTCCTGATTGCCCCAGTCTTGTGGGAAGGAATCAGCTTGCAGTTTACTCTGTTAGACATTGAAACATTCTTTGTTATCTGTGATCTCTGTAAATTCAGCTGGTGGTTACCAAACTCAGGCAACTGCTATCTGGCTGTGTAACTCCAGGGGGAAAATCCAGTTCAAAATATCTTTGAAACCGAAATCATTCAAAGGGAGATATAAAGTGGGAGAAACCCTTTTATTTCTTACAAGCAGGTGTCCGCTTCTGTTCTCCTGTGTCTCTTGGGACTGGCTGCAGATGAAGGGACCCTACCCAACTTCTCTGGTCCAGATATGCCCTTTCACCCCCTTGTAGTTACTTATTGATATGGAGATGACTGCTTCTCTCTACTCCTTGGAAACAGTTACTGATATGGAGATGAACTAAGGCCAAGTGAAAAATTCTGGAAATATTGCAATTTTACCCAGTCTGTCTTTTCAAGTGAATGGAGAAATGATTGCTTCTTAATCTTTCTCTTGTTATTGCTGGGTTAATACTGTCTTAAGCAATTTCTGCTCACTGTATTATCATCACAAGCAAAAAAGTAAAATAGTTTTCCATCCTTTCTTCTGAAGTTTTCAAACACAGTGTGGATGACAGAATAGATGTGTTACAGTAAAAAATAATTATCTACTGATTTACCAAAATTTTGAGGATAAAAGATGTTGCTTAGAAAATGAACAAGTGGGACTATATTAAGCTGAAAAGCTTCTGTACAGCAAAAGACACCATCAATAGAACAAAAAGGAACCCTACAGTATGGGAGAACATATTTGTAAATGACAGATCCGATAAAGGCTTGACGTCCAGAATATATAAAGAGCTCACACCCCTCAACAAACAAAAAACAAATAATTCAATTAAAAAATGGGCAGAGGAACTGAACAGACAGTTCTCCAAAAAAGAAATACAGATGGCCAACAGACACATGAAAAGATGCTCCACATCACTAATTATCAGAGAAATGCAAATTAAAACCACAATGAGGTATCACCTCACACCAGTAAGGATGGCTGCCATCCAAAAGACAAACAACAACAAATGTTGGTGAGGCTGTGGAGAAAGGGGAACCCTCCTACACTGCTGGTGGGAATGTAAACTGGTTCAACCATTGTGGAAAGCAGTATGGAGGTACATCAAAATGCTCAAAACAGACTTACCATTTGACCCAGGAATTCCACTCCCAGGAATTTACCCTAAGAACACAGCAATCAAGTTTGAGAAAGACAGATGCACCCCTATGTTTATCGCAGCACTATTTACAATAGCCAAGAATTGGAAGCAACCTAAATGTCCATCGGTAGATGAATGGATAAAGAAGATGTGGTACATGTACACAATGGAATACTACTCAGCCATAAGAAGAGGGCAAATCCTACCATTTGCAGCAACATGGATGGAGCTGGAGGGTATTATGCTCAGTGAAATAAGCCAAGTGGAGAAAGAGAAATACCAAATGATTTCACTCATCTGTGGAGTGTAAGAACAAAGGAAAAACTGAAGGAACAAAACAGCAGCGGAATCACAGAACCCAAGAATGGACTAACAGTTACCAAAGGGAAAGGGACTGGGGAGGATGAGTGGGTAGGGAGGGATAAGGGTGTGGGGAGAAGAAGTGGGGGTATTAAGATTAGCATGCATAGGGGAGGTGGAAGAAAGGGGAGGATGTATAACACAGAGAAGACAAACAGTGATTCTACAACATTTTGCTATGCTGATGGACAGTGACTGTAAAGGGGTTTATAGGGGGGACCTGGTATAGGGGAGAGCCTAGTAAACATAATATTCTTCATGTAAGTGTAGATTAAAGATAACAAAAAAAAAAAAAGAAAGAAAGAAAGAAAAGGGGAATTACTCCCTGATAGGATAAAACTAACTGTAAATCAACGATTAATGCATGCTTTAAATATCCTTAATTTTGATCACTTAAAGGGTGTCAGATGACCGGCTATGGAGGTACATTTTTCTGATAATATTCCTTTCTCTTAAAAAAATAAAATAAAATAAAATAATAATAAATAAAATTTAAAAAAAGCAGTTCCTGTGTGGTGACATCCAGTGAGTTCTACACAATGGTATAAAGGGCATATCAAAGTGTGGGCAAAGGGTCTGTTTGTGTTTATACAGAGGATCAAAGCCTAATTTGGCTACCCAGAAAATGAACTAAGATATGATATGAAGAACTTCCAATATCAGCACTCTCTGGAAGAGTCATACCAGAAGATGATCATCAAAAAACCTCAACAAAGATCCAGGCAATGCTGCAGTTGTAGCTGCATTCAACCCACCGGTTCCTGGACTTGCCATTGGAATGAAGAAGGAGATATCTAAGCTGGCCTGTGCATACAGTAAAACAACAAATTTGACTGGATCTACTCTGTTGGAACTCAATATGGGATGTGAACAGTCCCCAGGAATGGATTGTTTTAATTTGTCTGATTTCTCCCAGACTGTTCAAATTCAGTCGGACAATATCCACCATATCATAGATAAGTTTTCACAAATGCCTAAGGTGCCTAACTGGTTTTCTTGGTTTCACTGGAGATGGCTGGTAATTATAGGTCTGCTTTGGTTATGTAACTGTATTCCTATTATGTTAATGTGTGTGCGCAATTTATTGAGTAGTTTAAAACCTATACATGCTTAAATTACTCTACAAAAGATATGTCAAAGAAATAATCAATCTTCCCATGTTTTCTTCCATCTGCTACTCCTATAGCTTTTCTTCTTCCTTCCTAATTACAACCCTTAAATAGAATTCGTGCCTCAAATCGAATTTACCGAGTATCATAATTCTTCCAAGTGATAAAGATACCTTAAGACAAATACTGGGCATAAAAGCCACAGGGCATAAATCTGCAAAGAAGTAAAAAGCTAACCTTTTCAAACAATATTGCCTCTCTCTCATTTACCAACTTTACATTTCCCTGTATGGCCCCGGAAGATGACTGGTTAACCAGAGACGGGTAAGATTCCTCAAGGGAGGAACAACCTAAGACAGGCACAGTCGCAGGGGGGCCATCAGGTGAGAAATTGGGGATCAACAGAGGTGAGGCTTAGAACCTCACCCCCCTGTTTTGAGAGAAATCTTCTGCATCCGTGGGTGTTTTAATGCCCTTGTCTAGCTTGGATTAACACATAGTCTACAGGCACACACCTGATCATCTACATTTGCTCTCTTACAGCACTAAACTATGTTTTCTACCTTTATCTTGCATCTACCTACCACTTCAGCATTTTATTAAAAATAATAATAGTAATAATAAGGGAGAAATGTGGGATTCACATATAAATCAAGTATAAAAATCAAACAAATATCCATATTTGACCTGATTGTTTATAGTTCATAATGAGTGATCAAAACCGAAAGTTTCTGTGATGACTGCCCTTGTACTGTTTACAATGTAAGAACTTATTCACTATGTAAGAATTTGTTCACCATGTAAGAACTTGTTTGTTATGCTTCAGAAGATTGGAGACTGACGAGAATTAGGCTTGGGGTGGATTAATGATTGTGCACTGAGCATTGAGTCCCCTATACAGAATTTTATTGTTGTTAACAACCATTTGATCAATAAATATGAGAGATGCCCTCTCAAAAAAAAAAAAAAAAAAGATGTTGCTTAGGTAACTTCAACCTGTCAATCTATTTCTTTATGCATTTCTTAAAAAAAGGGGCAATTATGAAAATTATTTGATTTTGTATGTGTACATAAAATGTATGTATTATAGTGTTTTACCATTAATGCAGTTTTAAGGTGAACGCTTTATTATTGTCTCTCATGCCGTTTTATTTTGTGTGTGTGTGTATCTGTATATTTACATTCATGTTTCTACTTGGTTAAATTAGATTTGTAATCTGTAATCCATACAAATGGTTTAAAGGTGTGGGGTAATAGACTGTATGTTCAAGTTTGTGTCTCAGTCTATGTCTATAGAGTAAAACCTGTGTCTATGTATATAATTTTACTAATACCATTGAAGCAAAACGAAGCAAAAATTTCCAGTTCAGCAAACTGACTGACTCTCCCTTCCCCCTTGCTCTCACATATGCTTTCTCTTCCTTTTTTCCTTTTGGGCTTGTTTACATGATTTCTGATCTCCAATTTGATTCACTTAATTGCCTCACTGGTGGGATACTTTTCTGTCTTTTATATAGTGACAATATAGATGAGAATGAGACAGTGGAGAAAATCATTTAGTATATTTTTAAAGTAATAAAGATGAAATTAAGAATTAGGTTTTTTTGAGTACTCATGAAGATTCACCAGATTGGTGCAGATTTTCCTTTAGTTTCAGAGTTGAATGCTGATCACATTAAGAGACTTCATATAAGACCGGGAGTTCTTTGATAATTCAGTCTCCAAATGGTATTAAAAAGCCCCTATGATCAGACTTTTGAATTGCTTTTATGGCTTTCTACTTCCTTTTGGAAGGAGGCCCAATAAGAAGAATGGCTTATAATGTTCACAATTTAAAATGAGAGTAACTGGAGCCCACTAGAAGTTTTCATTTCCAAATCTAAGCTCTTTAGCATATTTCATAGTCCATTTAGCGTAGCTTTATCTCTGTTAACACTTGCCCTGCTTCAGGCCAAACTCCAGTCACCCTGAAATTCTCTTACTTTTTAAATTACTTCTCCCCTGTTGTCTAGACCACCCTTACCCACAAATTCTTCTTCCCTTCATGTGGTTAACTCCTACTTAAACTTCAGATGCTAGTTTAGATTTTCTTTGGGAAGCCTAGGCTAGTTAGGTGAGAGAACTTGCTGTCTCCTACTTAAGAACCCTTTATCTCTTGATTCAACATTTTACTAAAATTACTGGTTTGTTTTCTGTTTTATTTATTATGTGTGAGATCCACAAGATGAGAAACTACAAAGGTGGATTGGACAAGGGAACTTGAATTTTGAAGAAGGATAGGGAATTGAAATGTAGGCAGAAGCCTGAGGAAGAAGAGGCCCTGTAACATGGCCTGAGAAGAAATACAGGCAGGGAGCAATAGCCTCAATAGGGCAACAAGAAATGTTTCTACAAACAGGGTTGAATTTCCATTTGGTTCTTGCTAGCCATTTCTCACAAATTTTTTATTAGTTCTCTTCTGCTGCCCACCTTTGTTTTAATGTACATTGGGAATTAGAAGAGAACAGGCTTTGCTCCACACCACAGGTAGTGTTCACCCACAGAGGGAATGGCAGCTGCAGGTACCCAGAGGGTTTGTAAGGAGTTAATGACAAAGGAAAAGTAGGTTGCAAAGTCCACCAACTAGTGAGAAAGTAAGAGACGGCTCTCTACCTCATTGTGGAGCTTTTAAAAAAGAGGGACTTACAATACCCAAGAGCAACAGTAAATGAGATGGGAGGTGGATAAATGCGAATTAAAGTTCTAAGATCCTTGTTTTTCTCACTGGAAATGTAAAGTTTAGCATTGGTAAACTGGACTTCTTAGAACTGTAGATTGTTATTTTTCATCATGTCTGGAAAGCTTTCATGTTGTCTCTGACCCTCTTCTCTTTCTTCAGCTTGTAAAAAATCCAACAAGACATGGATAACTTTCCCTGTATCCTCCATGTCTTTTCATTTCTTTTTCCAATTCACTACCTCTTTATCGCTCTGATATCGCATTTCAGATACAGTTCTCTGGCTTTATTTCTTACATCTCCAATTTTCTTTCCAGCTATGTCTAATCTATTGTCAGACTCATCCACTGACTTTTTGACTTAAATTATTGTATTTTTACCTTTAAAGATTTCATTTGATTTGTTTTCAATTATGCAGGACTTTAATCACATTTTAAATTTCTTTTGCCTCATTTGTATTAGTTTTACTCTTCAGTTCGCTGAGAATCACCTTCTATTGTGTACCCTTCCCTCTTTCACTGAGTGCCAGGCTGTGCTAAACTATACAGATACCTGGACTGATTAATTGAAAATGTGAAGTCAGCCTTATTAGCAAAATGGCATTTGGTGGGGAGCTGAGAAAATTTCCACCATTCTATAGAAGACACAACTGTTTGTAACCCATCTCTGGAAGAGAGTTCTCTTTTTTTATGAATAAATGTCTGTAATTTTCCACATGATATACCAAATGCTAAGGGGAAGCATTTATGTTTTCTAAATCAAAATATGATCTTTACTATAAACAAAGATATAAAACGTTCTAAAACTACCAAGGAGAGACAAACACCTGATGACTTTGACAATAAAGTTTATTTTAAACGTCTTATAGTTAAATTTCTATTTCCATACTATCAAAAACAGTAAAATAAAGCTCTTTGTGAAGACATAAAAAAAGTCAATGTTAAAAAAAAATAATTTAAATAAAATTATGAGGATCTATTTGTACATATAAATCTATTTACACATATAAATAACCAGCAAGAAATTACTTGTTAACATTTTTTGGTGAGTTTGCTACTTTGAGAAAGGTAGTCCTACCCACGGATTCTGGTGGTCTAGCACAGCAGTTGCCTGCCAAGGCTTGGCAGTGACAGACAGGGTAGGGTCTATTGAAGTAGGACTGTCAGTTCCATTAAAATTTCAGATAAATAATGTTATACTTATACTGAACAGTCAGTCATTTGTTTATCTGAAATGAAAATTAACTGGGTATCCTGTTTGTTTTTTCATTTTGCTAAATCTGGTAACCCGATCAAAGAATAAAAGCTTTGATCAAAATTGTTTTGTAATGTAACACCATCTAATATCTAAAATAAATATCAATTCACTACCATCATTACACAATTCTATCAATAATGCTCCTTTCTCATTTTTGCAAATTCATGTACAGTCTTACATTCAAAGCTTAAATAAATACATAAATAATAAATAGATGAATAAGTTACACTTGAAAATAATGTGTATGACCATGAAAAAAGGTTAATGTGCTTCCACATGACCTCACATCTCTGCAAAGTAGGATGGTGGCTCACACTTTCTCTCCAGTTTAGGAATAAAGGAGAAGCTGAGGTACAGTTGACAGGGGTGTAGGCTTCCTGGCTGGCAGACTAAGGTTGTAAGATTTAACAACAACAAAAAACTACAGATTTCCAGATAAATTTGAATTTATGGTAACAGATGAATAGTTTCTTAATATATGTGTCCTGGACTTGCATGGGACAATGTTCATGGGACACTGAAAAAACTATTCATTGTTTTGCTTATTATTCAAATCTAACTGAGCATCCTGAATTTTATCTGGTAACCCTACACCAGGCCCCCCACAGTACATGAAGAGCTGAAGATTTGTTTCAAGTTTCATTGACATCTTTACTGAGGAATTCTTGGAAACCATGGAGAATACGTTATTTTCTTCTTCATGAATTTTGTTGCTCTGCTCTGAAAATAAATAGAATAAAAGAAAAAAATTACAAACTGGCAATGTTCTAACAAAGAGGAAAATATAGTTCTTGAATATAGATTTAATACGGAAATTAATACAGTCTTAGATGTTCATTGTTTAGAAATGCCCTATATTTTCAAACATAAATAAAACAGATAAGTTATCATCCAAACCAGGAAAGGTCTGAGAATGAAAGGGAGCCAAATGAATGACACAGGGCATGGGCATAAACCCAGATTTCCCTGGACAATCAGATGTGTGTTCTTCCCAGTCATGAGTACAATAAACTCATTATTGCTCTTATTTCCTTAGTCAAAGAGGCAGATACTTAAAGAGATGAGTTGCTGCAGGAACAGCAGGAAATGATAGGCAACTGTTGGATTGTGTGTCTCAGGAGAAATGAAGAATCCAACCCACCACCAAAATCCAGCTTACCTCTTCAAAAATATCTGTACAACCTTCTGCACCCACTTCTCCTTGGGGTCCAGGCAGACCTCTACTCCACTGACAAGTTTAACGCTGCAATGAGAGAGAGATGATGAAAATCAGTACAGAGTGGGCCTCAGACGTCCCTTTGCCACTCAACTCATGGCTCCTCACGTGCAGGCATAAAAATCCAAGTTCATAAAAATGCATAGTTCTAAGGCACGGAAGGTACCATACTGAAGAGGTATCAGACAAAGAATTTTTCTTTTCTGTTTTGCCTGCTGCTATATCCCTAGTACATAGAACTTTGTTGGGTACTTCCTTCCCTCTTCTTCAATCCTAGCTTTGCTAATACCTAATCACTTTTGAAAAGTACTTACATGATTTCTGAATGGTCGCAGTGTGGCCCACTCTCAATCACTCTCAGTTCTTTGATATATTTGGGGTGGAAAGGCGTGGAGTGTGTGTTTATGCACTGGCATCGAAGTTCTGTGCTGATCCTGGACAGAACTGCAGCTGTGGAAAAAAATAAAAGCAATTAAGGATTAATTTCATCAAGAGGCACAGCTTTGCTAGCTACTTCCTCTTTAATTCTACCAGGGTAATTTGGGGACTGTGTGTTTGGTAAACATCACACACATCTTCAGCAAACTCTTTCCTGAAACTAAAGGCCTGATATTCTCCTAATCCCCAACTTCAGTTGTTTCCTTTGTTTTAAAAGCAGTCATTCCTGACAACGTTAAATGATGTTCTCCATAAAGACTTGGAGTTGTTTTTGCATAGTGTTCCACCCTCAGGACACTTTTTCTTCTACTTGGTATTGTATAATCTCTGTGATACCACAGTGCTATTTACAGTAGGCAAACGAAATTCACCAACAGGGAAGTTGCCTTCAGAAAGAATTAATAGAAATATATAGGTGGGTTAGTTGCACAGAGATATTTTATATCTTAGGAAAATCCTTAGTGTTTGAAGGAAAATTTAAAAGCATAGAAACTAGATGCTGTTGTCATTCTAAGCTGTATTTGTTTCATAGGAGAGATCTGAAGAAGAGCTATAATCTGTCAAGGTGTCTTTAAACCAAACAGGAATTGATAGCTGTCTGAAGTTTGTCAAAAATATAGTATATGGGGTAAGATTACCTGAGTTACCTTGCTCAAGATTAATAGATCATATGGGTAACTAAGTGCCCCAATAAGCTATATTCTAGATTATAAATTTATGTTAACATGTGCATGCACTACAGAGTAAGAATGATAGGAATGGAATAAATTAATTAAACTTTATACTTTTCTAAGTGTTGTATAGATACAGCCTAAAAAATTAAAGCTTCATTTTAAAAGACTGCAAAGATGATTTTCTTGTCTTGAATAAAAACGATGTTATCAAAGCATTAAGGATAATCTTGCTCTATGAGAATCACATTTAGAAGCAAGAAAACTCTAGATCAGAAAGATGTGCTTACCTTCACACACAGCTGCAGAAAGCAGGAAAGCTGCCAAAAGAGCAACAGCCAGCTTGGAAGTCATGTTTTCAAGAAGTATTTTCTCTCTGGTTTCTTACTGGCTCTTGTCCTAGACCCTTGTGAGCTCTGCTGTCCTCAAGGACTCGTGTCAGATGGAGAGCTCCTGAGGCTTTATATATGATTGCCACCGTACAGAATATGTGCACCCTCACTCTTGCATTATGTCAGAGGAAATTCCACAATATGCAACCAACTTCCCGCCCTTTGAGAGCAGCCCTGAGTCATCAGACTCCTCTGGCTGGTCCCTTATCAAGTTTTCAGCACGACTGAAGTTTATTTGACTTGTAGAATAATTTAATTTTATTTAAGAGCATGTTTATTTTAGAACAGGTTTAAAAACAGTTTTTAAGTACTCAAGCTCCTTAGCTGGATCCATCAGTTGAATTCCTTTTTATTTATAAATAACTTTATCATCGCACTATCTGGCACCTGTTAGAGTAAGATCTTTTATAATTATTCTTTTATGGCACAGTTGTTCCTTTAGCTAAATTATTTGTGCTATAATGAGAGAGAAGGTAATCTAGTCAGCCACTTTTATTGATGATGTAATTTATGAGAAGTCCTTTTCTAAGCATTTTGAGTTTCCAGGAACTATTACAGCTCTCAAGGGGCATATTACAACTTCTTAAAAGATACGGTTTTCTAATGTATGTTTAACAGAAGAAAGGGCACACCTTTTAGTTTAGTCCCACAAATATTTGTCAAGTAAGTTCTGAGTAATGTGGGGATCTAGAAATAGGTAAGACTAAGGTCTTGTTTTAAAGGGCTTGGTCTACCAAAAGAAGAAAGCAATGTAAGGCCTTGATGATATTCCAGAGCAGACAAGTGGCACCAAGATATTAATTCCAACAGTGGCATAAGGGCAGAGTCTTCCATACGCAGTTTGAGCAGGGTGTTGAAGGATGGGAAGATTTTAATAGAGAAAGATGAAGGGGAACAACACATTTTAAGATAGGGACAGGGTTCAAGGATGTTCAGGTGGTAGAATGAAGCTATGTTTATACTCCAGGAAGTGGTTCGTGGGGCTTGGTTGGGGTGTGATGAGGGGTATCTAATGGAAATGCAAGCAGTGCATACTTAGTGGAAAGAGCATCTGGGTTCAAACTTTGGTTCATTCACCTAGTTTTTGTGTGGCTTTTAAACTTTCCGAGTTCCTGTTTCTGTATCTATAAAATGTGTTTAATAACACCTACCTGCCTTGTCAAGTTAATATATGTAAACTTCCTGGTTTAACTTTTAAACTGGTGAATTCTCATCTACTGCATGAGGTGTGGCTGGTATTTCTATTTTTGTCAGGAGATTGACTTCCAAACTGCAAAGATACTCAGCCAGTAATTATTTCCTAAAAATCTCATTTGCCTACAGGCATTCTTGACGAAAGACTGGTTTCTGAAATACCAAGTTAAGGCAGATTACAGCATGTAATGTAACAATAAAATAAAATAGAAACAATGTCAATTTGAGTTATGGTTTACTAAAAATAAAGCTTCAGGTCAAAATTTAAATCCATTAGAATTCAAGTTGCGTTTTTGGATTGAAAATCTAGAGAATGGAGGGTCTTTAAAATCTATAGAATTCCAGATGCTGGAGGGAAGAACTAGTTTAAATGTGGGTACAGGATTAAATTAAATTCTTTGACAAAAAATGATTGGAAATTAGACCGACGGTATGACATTTCAGAATGTGGACATTTGTGGCTTAGGGGCATAACTTCTTTTGCTGAATGATTTGTGTGACTTCAGCTAACTTCTTAAATATGTGAATTTACTTGATGTCAGGGATATTGTGTGTGTGTGCGTGTTAATTAATCCTCACAAAAATGGGATACTTATAATATCCTCACTTTACATATGAGGAAACTCAACAGGGTTTCCAAGTTCAGATATCTCAGTAGAGGTGGAGCTGATGGTTCAGACACTAGTTTTAGCCTTGGTCTAAAAGCACCTTCATAAATGGGAGTTGAAAGGACTTTTCTTCAAGACGTTTGGACACAAAGCCATCTTTTTATACCTCAAGAACTTTCTTACTCCCCCTTTCTTGGGTCCTCAGAGATTAGTCTGAGTTGTCCTGGATATGGAGCACTAAGGAATGGACCTTGCAATAGTAAAAGTTCCATCCCCCTCTGGGTCAGTACACAATTTATAGAGTTGAGTTTGATTCAGCATCTTTCTCCTTTCTCAGTAAGCTTGATAGAGCAAATGTATTGTGACCTGTCCTTACAAGTGTGTGTGGGAGAGGAACACCACGTTTCAGTGCGTTCCAAAGAGGTTATTCGGTTTCTGAGCAATCATGTGTCTTTCTTTTTCCTTCTCCAACCAACCTAAGACTGCGGATAAAAAAGTACCTCAGTTGCATCACCCTCTATAGCAAAGTAAATATTTCTTATGTATACTATATTCCTGTTGTTTTAACTCTACTATTTCAGGAGCTTAATTGTTCATCTATTCATTTACTGTATATTGATTATCTGCTAATGCCAGGTATTGTTGTAGGTGATATGAATACTAATTAAATAAGATATGGTCTCTGACTTAAAGGAGTTTGCAGTCTAGCACATGATATGGACAATTAGTTATGCAAGCAAGTACAATACAGTAATGGGTGTTATAATGAAGATAATTATGGAAGCTCTGGGAACAAGTGAACAGGGCATTGAATGCAGTTTTGGTGAATAGAGGTTTTCTGAAGAAACAACTTCAAAACTGTGACTAATTGTGGTGATGAGTAGGAGTAAGTGGGGTGGGCAGAAGAGGTGACTACCTTGCTAATGGGGAGAAAGCAAGTACAGGGTAATGAGATGTAAGAGAACATGGTCCACTTGGGTTTCTGCAACTGCATGGAAAACAGGGTATGGAGTAGTGAGGAGAGGAAAAAGTTGGGGCCAGATATATTAAGGAAGACCTGGATCTTAAAGAAAATTTCCAGAATTCTCTTTGCTCTAGTAATTTTGGTTTGTTCAGCAAAGACCATTCTCACATGGACCCATGCTGACATGATGGGTGTGGTCCGTCCACATTAGGACCCAGTCACACTAGGGGCTCTGCTATGACACTCAGAGTTCTGAGAATGTGGAAACACTATTTTTCCTTCAGGGTTGCCTTTGTGTTTTTGCTGACTCACACTTACATAGGCACTTCATTTCCCACTATTCCATCTCCTCATCTCCTCTCTTCCTCCTAGGATCTCAAATGTATTGTGACATCATATTTAGAGCTTGAGCTAATGAGTTCCATTTAACCTAGATACTCACATTTTTTTAGAATTGAGCATTCATTTATAAGGCAAAATGACTTCTTTGCAAATGTTATTCACCTCTCACAATGTTACCTTGATGCATTGTGCCCCAGGACTCTTTCCATCAAAGTTAAGGATAGACAATGACAAAGTGACTGGGGGGGCAATAATTCTGGTCTTGTCCCACTTCTGAGAAGGTAACTTTTTGAGCCATTGCACAATAAGTAAAAGACTAAATGGGGACACGTAGGGAAAAAAGGGCTAATTATCCTGTTTTCAGAAAATGCTGCTTCAAAATAGAGCAGGGTAGACTGTTCAACTGAAAAGTTGAACTGAAGAGCAAAGCTGCACATAAATACAAGCTATGTTTTGTCACTCGCTAGGGATGAATGCCAAGGTCATGGGACTAGTGACCACTGAGCTGTCCATTTAAGTTCTAACACACTCCTGAGACATGAGAAGCACTTAGCAAACAAAGAAGAGCATACAGAGCCCAAGCCATGGGACCAAGTCTATCACTCAGGAAAGGCAATTGCTCAAGAAGTAGTCAAGACAAAGATGGACATTTGCTTTTTCCATATCAATTCATAACTCTTCTTCCATCAAACTCCCGGGAGGAAAACTGAGTGTCTTTTTGGTATATTAAACCATCTAAGTACCCTCCCCCACCTCACCAGCTTCAAATAGGTATTTTAGATTTAGGACTTCTTGGTAAACCCAAACAAAGTTGTATCGACATAATAAAGCAGACTGTGGTGGGAAAATCTTGGGGCTTTGAAGTGAGATGCATTTGGGTTTCAATCTAGTCCATGCTTATTAACCAAGAGACCTTGAGTAAACTGGTTCTATGTGGGTCTTGTGACTGCTGGTGCTGTTCTCTGAGCCACCTTTCCAAATTGCATTAAGGAAGTCTTAACTCACACCTGGAATTTTTTCTGCCTATAAGGAAATTAGTTTCAGCTCAGCAATCCTTTTAAGAGAACTGTTTGGAAGGGGTTGGGGGTTGAATATATTTTCCTCAGTTCTTGTCCCCCCCACAACAGAGAAATGAAGGGCGGAGGCACAGTAGTGAAGCAGGGTAAAAATTTTATTTGAATGCACTCCAGGGGAGGAGCAGGCCAGACTCAAGGTAGACAAAGCTAGGTTTACTTGAATAAAAGCAGAGAGCAAGGAAAAATGGAGGATGGGGAAGCTCATTGAGCTGCTGCTTCACCTAAGGGCTAATCCCCTGCCAACTCCTGAAGCCAGTGTCACCCAGCATCCAGTGTCCACTTGAACCTGCACAGCATGGGAACTAAGTCCCTACCACCCCAGGATTTGAGGGAATTGCAGAGCACTGGATGGAGTGAAATTATGTTCTGAGAACTTCTTAAAGGCTAATAAAGGGAATTTTCAGGCAGGCTACTAAGGAGCATGATCGTATAGCTGCAGTTCAATCCAGGTCACCCAGGTGACAGGAACTTGCAAGCCCAAATCAGAGCTCTCAGTAACACCTCCCTACTCACCCGGAGTAGAACAGAGAGAGTGACACACTCAAAGAAAGATGAGAATGGGCAACCTCAGAGAGGAGGAGGCATGCTTAAGAGTGTAGGGCCTGGGGTTTTATAGGGCTTTTTTAGGTGAGGGTCAACATAAGGCATGATGTATACAGGTGATTCATAGGTTTAAACCCACATAGGTTTATTGACACTTCTGAAGTCTGTCTCCTGCCCTGGTTACAAAATTACTTGATTAAGAGCTGGAGGAAGATGAAAAAAAACAGCATATAGGTTAAATTAAAGAATAAACTGGGCTGTTTAGCAGGCTAAAGTAAATCTTACAATGGCATGATCTAATGATCTAATTGACACAATGAAGACATGGGCTGTGCTCAGATACATTTCTTTATCTAGGGAATATCCAGACATTGTAAGTTACTCCTGGCCTTTGGAGCTTCAGCTGATTAACTCATTAACTCTGTGAGTCTTTTCTAGCTCTCTGGTTTTACCTGATTAACCCTTTGAATCCCTTTGAGTGAGCTTTACTGGCCTTATTCTCCCTCCACCATCTCATACCTATCTTTCTGCCTAACAGAATCATAGGCAAACTCTAAATATTTATCAATGAGTTTGACTTACAATGTTGCTAATACTAAGATCATAAACATAAAATATGTGCCCCTGAAATTTTAGTCAGCGAAGCCTAGAGTTAGCTGAAAGACTTAAAACATGCTACTTTTTCAGATAAAAACCATTTACCTGTACTTTATTAATGTAATAATCTGCTTTAGTGCTTCATGGACATCTCAGTGCCATCTACAATTCAACTGTCTCCAGATAACAATTTGTAAAAGTACTAAACAAAGTTGGTCCATGCTGCTAACAATGTTCTACACTTTGATGAAAAGACATTTCCCAAAGTCCTGACAACTTGAAGAATCAAACATCTAAGTGCATTGGTTCTGAGCACTGTCAAGTCAGAACAACTTAAATTTCAGGAGATGCATGGGTGTTGGACTGAGACAAACCTGCCTGCAAGCTTAGTTCCACCACTTACTAGCCAAACAACCAAGGGGAGTTTTTTAACTTGTTTGAGTTTCAGTATCCTCACTTGTAAAATGAGAATAACACCAGTACTGTATGATCACAGTGGGAGTCAATGAGGAAATATATAGAAAATGCCAAAAGTGGTTCTGAGTACATAGGAAGGACTCAATCAATGTCACTTTTCTTTCCCTTTAACCTGTCACTTAAATCACACTTAACTTTGCCTGTAGTTGGAAAACCACATTTCCTTTGGAAGTTTACCAGCCAAAAAGTAAAGCTGTATGGATTCAACAGATCTCTTAAAGATTATATGTGCCTGCTTTTTTCCCTCCCAATTGTAGAGCTTTCTTTTTTATGCCTAGTAATTCAGTTCAGATTTGTGTGTTTAAAAAAGAAGTACTGTTGATGTACACAGAGAATTAGTGTCATTTCCAATTTGATCTCCCAAATCAGTGGAAACTGTGAGATGGAGTTTGAAAAATAGAATTGAAAGAAGAGGCTGGTTGTGAAAATAAGTGTTTATTACGGACTCAGAAGATCTAAGATCAGCCTGTCTTCAATATGAAAAGAAAAAATCTCATGTAAATATTTACTTGCAGTCATTTCTTTCCTTTGTTAAATTTATTTTAAAAAGTTTTTACGCTATTTTCTTTGTTAGATTTATACTAACAGCATTTAGAGATTGTTTACTCTAATGTTTACAATAAAATATGTCTTTGACATAACAATAATTATATATTATTTGTCACTAGAATTTCCTGCATGTGAGGTAAATTTCACAGGAAATGAAATCACTTGGCAGAAAGAGAAGTTGCTGTATTAGAAATGATGGGACTTGCGTGTGTGTTTAATTGTGTTTTGAGGTAAACAAGACCCACAGAAGCTACTGTGTCAAGTAATAGGAGAAAAACAAAGTTTTTTTATAAATGCTGTTTCAAGGTGGTATGATTTTATAAGATACTTTTTCTTCTTTCCTTGAAAGTTCCCTTAGTAGTTTGAACTTTTGTTTTTATAGACATGTGATATATTAAAAAGCTGAATTGAGGTGAAACTCAGAAATTTGAAAACAGCTTAAAGTAAGAAAACAGGTCTTGTGTTGTAATTCCTACATTTTGTTTCTCATATCTCTCCTTAAAACTTGGATTGTTTTAAAGTTTTTGTTTCAAAATATGAGCTTCATTTAACTACTTCTTCTCCTCACCTTGACCTTGGGGATTGTTGAAATATGTAAGAAAATAGTTTGACCTGTGTACAAACTCCACATTGATGGGTTCTGTTAGAGTGAGGAGCCCTAAATCCATCCGTGTGGCTGGTTGTTGATGTAAGTCTCACCCACTTGACAGGAAATTCCATGAGATCAGAGACCAGGTTCATCTTATTTACACTATGTCTTCTTCTAACCCCGTGTCTGCAAGAGACAGGTTTTCTATAAACATTTCTCAAACGAAACTACAAATTCCTTAGTTTTCAGAACCTCCTCCAACAGGTGCAATATCAACAAAAGGAATTGAAAATATTTATCTTTGTCTATTGTCTTATTTACATGAACTTAGAAGAATCTAGTATGGAAACTAGAGTTTCAGTTCATACTCTCATTTAGTGGTGGATAGATAAAACAGTAACCAGCTCAGCCAGGCAGCAATTTCCTCCTTTGGTGAATTAATCACCCAATCTCTTCTATGATGCCCCCAGGCTGGAGTAAGAGTATACATATAATACAGGAGGCATCAATAAGGGATACACAGCATGCAGGGACTACGTGCAACTGTCATCCCCCAAAAGAGAAGGGGTCTGCTGCCTGCTTCTTCCTGTCACCTGCATTTCACAGACCACAGAAAGTCCAGAAGACTACACTGACCAGAGGACAGCAAGGAAACATGTATCCCACAGATTTAGTTTTATTCACCTTAAATGTGCTAAGTCTAAACAGATTAGCTTCCCTTTCATATATCACCTCAGTAGTTCTTAACTAAATTTTAACCATTTAATCCTTTGAAAATATAATGAAAGTTATGTGCTCTCTGCTTACTCCAAAGTCCACCTAAGCCCAAATGTACAAAGTTGTGCATCAACTTTAGGAAGCTTACTGACCATTAAAACCTCTTAAGGAGGAAGATAAATAGAGTGTAAATTAGAGGTATAAACTTGAGAATAATGAGTGAATTCTGAGGTACCATCTTTCAATCACATCAGCTGAAAGAGAAATTATATTTTGTGATTATAGGTTGCTGTCCCTGGATATGTCCAGGATGGAGACTTCACAAAAGAATTCTTGAAGTTCTCAAAAGAGAAGGTGGATGGATAAGAAGACTGAGGAAAAGAAAAAGAATTCTCGTATTATATGAACTCAATGTATAAATGAGATTTAGTTTTCTTGTCACCCACTGGAGTAAAATCTAAATCCCTCTAAAAAAAGATGAAAATTGAGGATGTCCTTCAACTGATGCAACCTCCTTAGCTAATCTGCTAAAATGTGAAGCCAATGGCAAAAAGCAGCTGAGATAGCAGGCAAATTTTAATCCTTTCCTAATTCCCATCAGCTCACCAAATAGATATATAGCTCAAGAAAAAAATATTTGATGTTTTAACATTAAAAAAAAAGAAAACCAGAAAATAGTTCAGATTGCAAATAGGTTTAAAGATGTGGCAAATCTTTAAGAATTCCCAAATTTATGCAAAATAAGGATATAAAATTTTTTCATCCAGTTCTATTTAAACTGGCACCCTATATTATCTGCTTTCCTGATTTGTGCCCCTTTGTTTCTAGGTAGTTTATTTTCCCATCTAGCATAATTTACTATTTGTCACATCTAGTGTATTCTTTTTTGATTATATCATGTTACTTGGCAAAATTAAATCCCTCCTTAGGGCTCCTAAACCAGGAAGGAGGAAATCACTACCTACTGAATCCAGTGTTTTCAAACAAAGGAAAAACTGTCCACTCCAAACCTGTTGGATGCACTTTTCATGTGCTTCCTTTTCCCCACCTGTCGGGGGGTTTGGGGGTGAGGAGCTGGAAAATACCACTGCACCGTCTCCTGCTGAGTTGGAGATAAAACAAAGGGTCAGGAGAGAAGAGAAATACCTAAAGAAGTAACACACACACACAGCCAGAAAGACCTTGAAAGCACATATTAAGAGACCCAAAGAGAAATGAAGCAGATATTGGAGAGCCAAGGTTTATTAGAGGAATAAAAATGACACATTTCTGTTCTGGACTTGATGTACTTAGACTTAAACAATGACTGCAGAGAGTTCTAACTTAAAAACAATTGGACTAACAGGATCTTATTACTAAGCACATCATATTTTTTTGTGATATTCACAATAATCCTATATTTTGGTATTATTTATTCCCACCTAATAGATGAGGAAAAAGAAGTCAAGTAACTTGAAGAAGGTCATCCAGCAAGTAGGAGACAGAGTTAGGATTTAAGCCTGAACTTAAAGAATCCAGAAAGAATGTGGAGTCAGGAATTTCTCTCATGTGTCAGCTAAACCTCAACACTGGGTTTAGAGCACATTTTCCTTCTTTCTCCTACCTTCTCCTGCTGAAGAGGATTTACAAGGTTGGAGAAGATCATTTGCCTCTGAGAGGGAAGAGGTATAACATAATCCAGTAGAAGGATGAATCCCTCCTCCTGTCAGGATCTCAGGTTTTTCATTTGTAAAATGAGGGAATTTGCCTATGCACTCCCCTCTGTAGGATGTATTATATTCTAAAAAGTAAATGTGTAATGGATGGAGAACTTTCTCTGGGAAATTTGACCACTTGTGCCAAGAGAGGACACTTATCCAAACCTCAGATTCAGCAAAACTTCAAGAGAATTTGTACTTGCCCTTAAATGCAGTCAGCTAAAAGGTGTCATTTGAAAGGTTCTCAGCATCTGAGAGAAGGATCTTAATTTAGTGAGTTTAATAAAGAACCCAGAGCTGGAGGTCACGAGGCTGGCGTGTGTTGCCATGAGACTCCTGTCTCCCCACCCCGCAGGAATGAGAGGAAGTGCTTCTGGTGATCTTCTTTTGCCTGACACCATTTCCTCTTACTTGGTCTCCTCATGATGACAGAATTAATTGCAGTTGTTGACCCTTTATTGTGAAACAAGTAATGTGGTTGGAGTTGGAAAAAATTTGAAAGAAAGAAAGCCCATCTGATTTGTTGGAGGGAAAAAATATCAAATTTAATGATTATCACTTGAGAATATATGTAAAGAGATTTCACTTTCCCATTCATCCATTCAACAGATGTTTTACAGAGCATGTTGTATATTTCATGCACTTTTCCAGTTGTTTGGGAAATGTTAGTGAATAACATGAATAGAAATGACTACCTGTGGGGAGTGTCTTAGGTGGATCTATGTTACAGGAAAAAAAAAAGTAGAGTAGGGCAGGGGTGTCAGGGTGTCCGGTGGGTAAGGCGGGAAGCAGATCTCGGCCCTGGAGAGTCAGGGGAAGCGCCTTGAGAAGCTGAGATTCAGCTAAGGATTGAAGGAGATGGGAATGGACTAAGGGGATATGTAGGTCAATATTCCAGGCAAAGGGACAGCTACAAGTAACAGACCTGGGATCATGGCTGTGTATTCAAGGAGCAGTAAGGTGGCCTACGCTGGTGTGGCTGGAGCAGGGTAGGGGTTGAGGGGAAGGATGAGTAGGAAAACAGGATGGAGAGTAAGGGGCCAGATCTGAAAGGCATTTTAGGTCATTATAAGGATTGCAGTTTTTACTCTGAGAGCCATGGAAGGTCACAAGCAAATCCATGACATGGTCTGATGCTCTAGCTACTAGGGGGAAGAAGAGTATGGGGCAAATCAGGATAACCAGTTAGAAGTTCATAGAAATCCAGGAGAGAAAAGAAATTGTTGACACATTTTCTAAGGTGGTAACAGCAGAGGTGGTAGCTAGTGCTCAGATTCTAGATATTTTAAAGTCAGCACAAAATCCTGAGAATATTTACTGCTGATAAAGTCTTTAATTGTAAGCAATTGGAAGGTTGGAGTCTCTGTCAACTTAAGACACTTGAGAAAGTATCCAAACTAACTTTGTAGATTTATCTGGGTATGGGGAAATTCTTGCTTACTAGAGCTCTTCCAAGGGCATCCTGAGGGGGCTCCTCCATTACACCCCATAGTTGTGCAAGGTGGTAGCTATGGCTGGTGATGCAAAGAAGACCAAAACAGGAAAGCAGATGAGGGGGTGAGAAGTAGATGCATATTTACTGTGTTCCAGTCATTGCACGAGGTTCTTTTTGTTTTTTCCTTTGTGTACAGCTTGGTGAATTTTGACATGCAGGTTCTTCCCTTAATATAAAAACTGTGTATGTTTATGTATATGTATATAATATGATGATTTGATATACATATACATAGTGAAATGATACTACAGCCAAGCTAATTAACATATCATCTACCATTTTTTGTGTGTGATGAGAACACCTGAGAGCTACTCTTATCAAATTTCTAGTATTCAATATAGTATCACTGACTATAATCCTCATGCTGTACATGAGATCTCTAGACTTATGCATCCCATGTGATTGCAATTTTGTACACTTTGACCAACATCTACCCATTTCCCTTTCCTCCCCATCCCTGCTAACCACCCATTTATTTTCTGCTTCTATGAACTGAACTTTTTTAGATTCCACAAATAAGTGAGATTATGCAGTTTTGTGTTTTGTTGTTTCTGTGTGTTTTTTTTCACTTAACATAATGTCCTCCAGGTTCATCCATGTGGTTGTAAATGGTAAGATCTCCTTTTGTAAATCTAAACAATATTCCATTTTATATAAACATATATATGTCATTTTTTTTTTCTTCCAGCCTCATTGAGCTATAATTGGCATATAGCATTGTATAAGTTTAAGGTATACAAAGTGTTGATGTGGTCCATTCATCTGTCGCTGGACATTTGAGTTGTTTCCATATTTTGGCTATTGTAAATAATGCTGCATGAACATTGGAATACATACATCTTTTCAAGGTACTCATTTCATTTTTTTTGAATATATGCCTGAAAGTAGGGTTGTTGGATCATATTAGTTCTATGCCAATGTCAAGGAGGTTTTTCCCTATAATTCTTCTGGGGATTTTATGGTTTCAGGTCTTACATTTAAGTCTTTAATTCATTTGAGTTCACTTTTGTGTATGGTATAAGACAAGGGTCTAGTTTTATTGTTTTGTATGTGGATATTCAGTTTTCCCAACACCATTTATGTCAAAGAATATTATTCCCCCATTGTGTATTCTTAGCACGCTTGTTGAAAACTAGTTGATTGTATATGCTGGGGTTTATTGGTAGGCTGTCTATTCTGTTCCAATGATATTTGTGTCTGTTTTTATGACAACACCATACTATTTTGATTACTATAGCTTTGTAATATAACCTGAAATCAGGAAGCATGATATTGCCAACTCTGCTCTTCTTTCTCAAAATCGCTTTAATCATTTGGAGTTTTTGGGGGTTCCATACAAATTCTAGAATTGTTTTCTCTTATTTCTGTGGAAAATGCCATTGGAATTTTGATAAGGATTGCATTGAATCTGTACATACAACTTTAAGTGTACTAGGTTCTTTATATAAGTTAATTCATTCAGTTCTCACCACAAATTTATGTGTTTGGTGCTATTATCTCCATTTTACAAGTGAGGAATCTGAGGTTCAGGAAGTAAAAATCATGTACGTATAACTAGCAAGCAGCTGTGCCAAGTCTGAATTCAAATCTGAACCCTGATTTCTCTGACCCCAAAGACTGGGCTCTTTCCTCAGCAGATGGCCAGGCTGGGCATGATTCCAGCAGCCTGTAGAGAGTTTATGTCACAGTGGCATAAGTCCTGAAAACTGTAATTCAAACAATCTTTTAAGTTTAGAAATGAAAGACTATAAGAGTATCAGGAAATTCTTCTCGTAGGTCTGAAATCACTTTAAAAAGTGAAACGTGCAAGCTGGAGCTAGAGGGTATTATGATCCATGAAATAAGTCAGGCAGAGAAAGACAGATACCAAACGATTTCCCTCATCTGTGGAGTATAACAATGAAGCAAAACTGAAGGAACAAAATAGCAGTAGACTCACAGACTCCAAGAAGGGACTAGCAGTTACCAAGGGGAGGGGTGGGGCAGGGTGGATGGGGAGGGAGGGAGAAGGGGATTGAGGGGTATTATGATTAGTACACATGGTATGGGGGGGATCATGGGGAAGACAGCATAGCACAGAGAAGACAAGTAGTGACTTGGCATTTTACTACACTGATGGACAGTGACTTCAATGGGTATGCAGGGGGGACTCGATAATATGGGTGATTGTAGTAACCACATTGTTTTTCATGTGAAACCTTCATAAGAGTGTATATCAATGATACCTTAATTAAAATAATGTTTAGATACTATCAAAAAAAAGTGAAATGTGCCCCATTACCACCACCTCCATTAAATTTATTCAATAGCATCTGTGGTTTGTAAGCTGAGTTTATCAAAGGGACAGATGTGCTGGGCAGGACTATGGCTGCCCAGGTCCTTGCAGTCACAAAAACTGGTCTTTGATGTTATCACTGAATTAAGTCACACCCTCAGTCACAGAGATATATTGATAGGATTGAAAACAGAATATATTTAATATTCAACCTTGAACTGCTTATCCTATCCTGGGTATGGAGACTGAATGAACCAGGAAGCACTTAACATTTTTAATAACATGAATAGGTTGCAAAATATTTGAGCAACATTAAAAGTGAAATATTTTTAAGTCTTATAATTGTATTTTGGTATTTCTCCTTTTTCTTCTTTCTCTTTCCTTTTTTCTTCTCATTCCCTCCTCTTCAATATTCTGTATCCTAAAAAAAGAAAAAATAAAAGGGAGTGGCTCAGGCTCACCTTGACCTTTCAAGGGCTTTGTGCAGGAACACCATGGCACTGCAAAGCCCTACCTACCTTCATAAATATATCATGGTACAGGAAAAAGAAATCCTGAAAAATAAGTCATTTTTATCTTTTGTGTGATAAATAAGTGTTCAAGATGCAGTTCATAAACCATGCACACAATCTATCCCGGGTGTTTCTGGAATCCTGCAGCCTGGTAAGGAACTGGGTAGTAAGCTACTCTTGGTGGTCCTTAGTCATACCTAGGTGGCAGTGTATAAAAGATTCCAAGAGGAAAAGGTTAATGAAGAATCCTGCTGTTCAGTCTGTCCCAATACAAGCCCCACCTTGTGGTTAGAAAGCAACACCACACTCCTGTCTACTAAAGAACTGCCAAAAGGTGGGGCTGGGAGAGTTTCAGGAAATGCAATCAAGCTTTTAGGCAAGTGCGTTGTCCTGTATAGCTCATCTTTTCTCATCTGTCGGAACTTCACTAGCTCAGGTGTGCATTTCCCGTGGGTGTATACGTGTGTTCGCCGCTGCGTTTAAACACCTGAGTTCGTCAGTTTCTACATCTGCCTCTCCTAGCTTCCTCCTCATCAGAATTCCCAAAGACTTTTAGAAATTTGGCTCCCCAGGTGCTGCTTCCATTCAGAAACACCAGGATTAAGTGTAGACGCAGCCACCGTAGCTAGTCAGTTTGTGACTGTGGACTGTGTTGCGGGAGGGGGATGTCTGTCTATCTGTTCGGTAGGGGGAGGAATGAGAGGAGAAAGGAGATGAAAAAGGAAGAAATGAGTGAGAGCGTTAGGATACCTGTTTTCTCCAAAAAACAGGCATTTCCTTAAAGCCAAGGACTGTTAAATGGTCACATGAAAATACTTTTGAAATATGTACCAATGCAATATACAATAATACAGCCTTTAAAAAATTGTGGTAAAATACACATACCATAAAATTTACCATTTTAATCATTCTTAGGCAAATGGTGCAATGACATCAAATGTGCTCTCATTGTGCAGCCATCAGCACCATCCATCTTATGAACTCTTAGTACTGACTTGAATAAAAATGGTCTTGGTTCAGACTGAGGCTCTGATGGCAGAATCACTCACGTCTGAGACCTCAGTTTCCCTCACCCGCAAACAGGCTGTTCTTGTTTTTAAAGCAAACTGACAGTTGTTGTGAGGATTAAATAATAATGTTTATAAACTGCTTCGTTTAGTGATAAGTGATAGTGTTCATTATTGTTTCCAGGATGATTTCCTGGAATTCTAGCCACTTGCTACATCGCCATGGATGACGTGATCCCAAAATGTTTTTACCATCACCTAGTGATGCTATTTCCCTTACTCTTAGATAGCTGGCAATTGTACCCTATTACTACATAGATTTCTTATAATATTTTTAAATCAATATATATATCCTTTAGGACTGTGTGTCATTTCCTATTGCAGAAAAATGGGCTCAGAAAAATAATAAGTAGTTGCCAAGGAAATAAAAGACCAATCTTTAGCACAACTCTGCTCAACACATTCAAATAATCAAATAAGCAGAGCAGCAAATGCTCTGAATCAGTGAGGCAAGGGCTGGTCTGGTCAGAGTCTGGCAGCTGGGCTGAAGTCAGACTCAGAGACCTCACTTCTTTAGCCATGCATCCCATGTGACTTTTTTAGCTCTGGCTGACCCAAAGGACATCCCGGATGGCACAACCAGCTTATTCTCCTAGCTTGGCCACCACCCTGCTTCACGTCCACCCTTCCCCCAACCCCAAGTCCCCGCTGCCCCTCAAGATATCTGAGCTCCCTGTCACAGCCTGTCAGGCCTGTTTTGTAGGACATTTCAAGACAGGTTAAGTTTATAAGGCTCCTGTAGAATTACAATTTATCTCTATTTATGGAACCATTCTGACCTTCTACACATTATCCCATCAGCCCTCAAATTTGACTCTTTCTTCCTCATTCACCTTTTCCTTCCCTTCTTTCTTCCTTCCTTTCTCCTCAAATCTGTAGTCCCTGGGTATAAATATGATTCTGATTCAGTGTAGAATTATTAGGATATGAAGAAAACAAAAATTATCGGTAATTTCACCACCCAGAGGTAAAGATGTTGATGTATACCTTCCAATATTGTGTTTGTATTTATAAGCATGTATTTCAAATTTTGTATTAAACTGTACATAAAATTGCATGTTCTGTTTATTTCACTTTCCAGTCTCTTGTCAGCATTTACTATCAGTCAGCCCCTACACCTCATGATTGTTAGCATTTGTGATATATTACAACATGGTTTTACCAAGTCACTTTTGTAAACATCTCCCTTGTTGGGGGGCTTTCTCCTTCCCCAGCCCCACTGTGCTAAGCTGAGCCCTCTTTTCTCTGGTCTGGATCACCATAGAAATCTCCTAGCTGATCTAACCTCAAGCTTAATCCCTCCACTATCCATTTATTTCTGCCAAGTGAACTTTCTAAAATACAAGTCTGACCATGTCTTGCCCTATTTTAATCTTCAATGTTTACCCCCACCCATGGTCTTCAAGATACAGTTCACATCCCTCACGATGATAAAAGTCCTGCTCCGCTGGGCCCCTTCTGGCCTCTGCAGACTCCCCTCTGAGTCTGTCTGCCTCCTCCAGCACCCTGGGCTTCAGTCTTTCCACTCTTGGTTCTTTGACCCCAGTGCATACACTTTGTCTAGACTAGCCTCCCCACCTACCCTGACCCTTATATATTTCTTTTTTTCTCAACAAACCTACTGATCTTTTACAAAGTCCAGGCAGCAACATTCTCTCCACCGTACCCTCAACCTGCATCTATCTGGGTTCGGGTCTCCCCTCCTTCTGTGAGCCTACTGTAGCCTAGTCGGTACATCAGAATCACCTAGAAGGCATGTTGAAACACAGACAGTGTGCCTCTACTCCCAGAATTTCTGTTTCAGAAGTTCTGGGTCCCTGAGAACTTACATTTTTATAAGTTCCCACATGAAGGTGATGTTGCTTGTCCAGGGAAGAGACTCGAAGGCCCCTTGCCACAGGCGAATGTATTGTATCATAAGGGATTTCTTCTGCTCCTCCCTCCTGGACAGTGACTTCTTGTAACAGGGTCTAAAGCAAATCCCAGGATAACAGAACATGGTGAGCACATGAAAACATCTCTTGAATAGAGGAACTCTTCCAGGAGTGCTTTGGCTCAGCAGCCAAGTGGTAACTTTGATTATCACAGTCTACTTCCTCTTCACGTTCCCTTACAATGGATTCCTGAGGCATGACTCAGGATAAATTCCTGGGCAATGCCACTTGCTGACATGCTGCAGGAGTCATGGGTCTGAGCCCCTTGACCACGTGTGGAATTTCCCTAGGATTTCAGAAATTTCCCTTTAAATCCCCTTTCCTCATTGAATTTTCCATTGCAGATTCCCTAAGAATACGAATAATAAGGCATTATTTTCCTGTGCATAAATCACCAATTGTATAAACATTTCTCATTAGCTTTGCTATTAGAGGTCACAAAAAGACACAGGGGAAGCTACATGAGGTTTATCTTAAAGTTTTGGTAAAAATTTTCTCCATATGCAAATTATTTGTATTTCTGGTAGCAGGTAGGGAGCAAGAAAGGCAGAATTCTATGTCACGGGAAATACGGTGTTGGGGAAAGAAAATCCCCTATTAATGTAACCTATTGGAAGGTTTCCATGGCATGAATTCTGTTCTATCTCCTACTCTGCTAACCACATCTGCTTTCATACAGATGACATATCGAACCTAAATATGAATCTACCAAATTCAGGAAAAAATTGTTCATTCAACTTCCCATAAACACATTAAACCAGGAACCAAAGTGCTGCTTCCCTAAAGTGCTCTGGTTTCATTTTTATATGTCAAACTTTTAGATGTTAATATAGTCTTTTAAAATGTACTAATAGTACATTAGTACTATTAGTATGTATGTAGTACTAATAGTATGTATAACAGTATTTCTATTAAAAAGTGCTAATAATTTCTATAGTGGTAACACATAAAAGAATTCATACTGGCTCCATGTTTTCAAAGAAATTTCAATTTCCTCAGGCAAGCTTGGACTAGATGGGCTTAGAAATTAGCTTTCCTTCCCAGTACTAAGAAAGAGGAAGCAAGGAGATGGGAGTGATCCAGATCCCTCAAGACGTATTTTCTTCCATTTTCTTTTGTTTTTTATTTTTGCAGTTGTTGCGCAGTCTTTATGGGGTCACCCAATTCTGTTTATTTTCCTTCTTCATTAACATAACCACAAGAACACAAATTACTTAGTATGTAAACACATGTGTAGGCAGCCGAACTCAAAAAGACAATGTAGTTATGTACTTCATGGCTGATCAACAGTTAACTAGATGCCTGATAGATCAGCAAAAACAAGATAGCCAACGACACAGACACTAATTTCTACCTATAAATAATACCAAGTATGGGGATGAAACTGGACCTTTCTCCCTTCTTGCCTAAACTAGGTTTACCTTGAACAACTCAGGTGGCTATTTCTTGAGTTCAGACCTCTTACAAAGTATATGTTGTAATTCAATAACCAGCAAGTAAAGACTTGGGAGTTGGGTCTGCCACTCTAGCACAAAATGGACAGGCCTATGTCTCAGCTAAAAGAAACACTCTTATCAACATTATTTAACCCTGAGCTGTAATTCAGAGAACCTTGAAAGCTCTACATAAATACACACACAAAATGTTGTATAATGACAGTATCTAAATTACAGAATGACAGAAATGTTGATTCATGTGACTCACTTAAAATTAAAAACTGACTTTCTAAAGGACAAAACTATTTCTCTGAAATTTTGATGATTTGATCTTACATATATTAATTTACCAAAATGTACAAGTTATACAAGATATCAAGGAATTTCCTAGAATACAGTTATGGCAGTGTTTTCTTTCATCTTTCACTACGTTCTTAAGAGGGATTCTGTGATTAATGTTGCTCATATTGTTTCTTTCATTCATCCATTGAGTTAGTATTTTTTGAATGCCTATGAAATGCCAGCCATAGTGTTAGGAACAGATGAATTTTTTTATAATTAATTTTTGTTAACATTTAATTCTGTCCATTAAAAATTTTTATTAAAAATATATAAACATTGTATTTAAGATATTTGTGCTATCAGTATTTTTTATTGTGACATTGACATATAACTTTATGTTAGCTTTTATATGATGATTTGATATTTGGAATGTTAGGAAATGACCACCACAGTAAGCCTAATCAACATCCATCAACACACATAATTACAAAGTATCTTTTCTGGTGAGAAGAAATTCTAAGATCTACCAATAAATAAGTCAATCCTGGGGATGTGATGTACAACATGGTGCCTATAGTTAATAATGCTACATTATATATTTCAAAGTTGCTAAGAGAGTAGGTCATATTATTTTAAACACAAATTTACTTTCTTTCAGAAAGTTCAACCTCCGAAATACCTTGGAGTACAAAATATTAGTTCAGCCTGGAAATTATAACAAGTTATAATATATTTCTTTATCGTACAAACAAAAACAAACATAATATCATTATTATACAAAATTCTGGCTAACATTCAAAGGGAGGAGGAGGGCTGGGAAGTAGAGAATGCTCATACTATATTTCAATTTAGCTTTATTCCCCCAAATGATCATAATTAGTAACTTCTGCTTCATGCAGAAAAAAATAATCCTATAAATATATTGGGTTTCAAATAGGGAAAGTGAGGCCCAATAGGCCATGACAGTACTAAGGACTCTGAAGAGTTATGAACACCATGCAGATCTTCCATGGATCAAATTTTTCCCTGGCCCTCTCTTTCCTCTGCCAGATAGCGATCCAAATGGTGTTGGGATATCAACAGGTCATGATTAGCATTTAGAGGAGAGAGCAAAGGCCACAATAACACTTGCTGCCTTCCTGGCCACGAATCATAGCCTTTAGTGGAACCTACAGGCAACTGGGGGTGACAGTGGAGACATGAACACAGGAAAGGCTGTAGGTGTTAGACTGCATGCTTCCATTCCCCCAAGCACCCTGGACTGCGGACCAGACTGGAGCACCCTGGTCTGCATGTTATAACTTGTTATAATTTCCGGGCTGAACTAATATTTTGTACTCCAAAGTATTTTTTGAGGTTGAACATTACACCAGATTGTACAAGAAGCCCTAGGAACAACATGTGCATCTCCCTGGAGCATCAGATTTAGAGTGTAAAGAAAATCAAAGCATTATTTTTATGGTTCATTAAAATAATTATGGGAAAAAAGTATTAAATAGGAAATGTTGTTTGAATCTTTGAGTTAAAACAAATGTTTTCAAAGGAGTTTCACATTTGAGCCAACAGGCTTCTACCACTGGCCTCTAAATCTCTTGTGCTGTTTGAGGTACTTTGATTGTAAGACTGAGAAGTGCTGGTCCACAGTGATTCACCACAGACTCCTACTCATGCCCATCCATTCTGCTGTGGTTAGCAATGTGTTGTAGTTACATGTGTGTTTATTTTCCATCTCCTACTAGGTAGGCACTGTATGAGGACAGTGACTGTCATTTAAATCTATCTCTCCCACTATTCCCAGCATATGGCTTAGTGCATTGCAAGCAGAGTAAGACTCATTAATTCCAGAAGTAGTTTGGGAATATTGAAGAGGGCAGTTGATTGCAAGCAAAATTATGGAGAAGTCTGCTCAAAGTTCCAAAACTACCCAATACTATGCTCCACTTCTAGTGACCAGAGCCCTCATTTCCCTTCTCTTTTCCTCATTTCAAAACTTCCCTTTTGATTTGTCTTCCATAGCATGACATAAATGATGAATAAAATGTAAAGTTTTCTTCCTAATAGAAAAACATGTGTTTTTACATGGACCAAATCCTCAAAATAAAGGGAATTGCAGGCATCAGTCAGCAGGTGGAGAGAAATTAGTTTTGTCATAGGTCATTCCCAGTTCTCCTAACACACATAGATGATTACATCTTCTAATGACTTATAAATCCAGATTCTTGAAGTCATTCTATGCTGGACCATATGAGTCACACTGAACTCATTTTATTATGAAAAAAATGATTTCAAAGTCCAAAATGAGCAGTCAGTACCATATGACATTTGCAACTATAGGATCCACTGGGATTAATTACATGGATTGAAATCTATGGCAGATAAAGCTCTGCTCACTGAAATGTAAAGAAAACCACTTGATCCTGATGGATTTCACTTTCCTCCTTTATTAGGCAGTTCTTACAGAGAATATTCCACCATGTACTTTCTATATGCCAGGAGCTTCTCTGAGTGCCTTTCATGCAGAAATCATTGAATCCTCACAACTCTGAGAATCTGGTACTCCTCTTATCTTCTATTTGCACACAGGGACACTAAGGCAGAAGAGAATATGCAACTTGTCCAAGGTCCACAGGGACTGAGTGGCAGAGCAGCATTCAAACTCTAATCTCAAATTCCAGAGCCTGCCTTCTTAAGCACATGAGCTACAAAGCTCCAGGACTGACAATCTACAAGTTTCTTTCATTCGCCCAGAATGTTCATCTGATACAACAGCATTAGCCTGTGAAGCAACGTAATAAAGAGAAAGCACAGTGTGAAAAACCTGCTTAGTGAAGAAATTATGAAATAATGAATGTGTCTTGTTTACCCAAGTTTCTTAGTGTTATAATAATTATTTGAGAAAACCTCATCAAAACCTCTTTGTTTTCAGACTATTTTAAACTTCTGTGGGATTTGGATTCTGAAATACTAGACCCACTAATAAATAATCATTGATGTTAAAAGTTTCTTCTCCCATTTGGTGAAATGGCCAGCAGAGTGGGTAAAATTTTGGTATGTAATCCCATTGTGCATGACAGACAGCAAAATCAGGTTACTCAGGGTCATCCTAGGATTTGAGAGCTATGTGTGTCCTTTAGAAGTCACCTAGTCCAAATTCTACATTATAGATTATATTTTCTGTTTTTCAATTGGGAAAATGCTTTGTTGTGTATTCAGATCCAAAATGCAACTACAATTCAAGGAGGTGGAAATATTTGGCCATGTTTTTCATGGGCAAGTTGTTCCTACTTACGAAGTGGAATAAGCCTCTAAATATTAAAAGGGCCTCATTATTAATGGCACTAGAGCTAAAATGCAATGTCAAGATCTCCATAAAGAATCCTTATCCAATACTCTGACTTGGATTTGGGATTTCATTTTATGGACAAACCTAAACAAATAATTCCCCTTTACTTTTCTTTCATAGAGAGAGCTGAGTCGTCACTTTTTCACAATAAAACATCTACAAACTTAACTATTAACTATTAAAATCATCTTGTTGCATACTCATCAGACCAGGTAGACTTCAGATAATGGAGTTGTCTGCAATATTAAAGGCCAATGATTACATATATTAAATACTTTTCCTCAATTTCTCTTTCCTTAAAGAACTTTCCAGGTAGTCTAACCTAGCTAATACGTCAGGGAATTGGGTCCTAAGCACTTGCTCAGCTGCTCACCTGCTCTGTGAGCTTGAGAAGGCCACTCAGTCTCTTCAAACATCAGATTCTTCATCTACTAAACAAGGGCAAAGACTCACCATCTCACATGTGGAACATCAACAGTGTTGGTCTCACTTGAAGAAACTGAAGAAAAGAGTTAATGTCATGTCCTTTAAGGTTCCTCCATCCAATCACCCATAAAAAGTTGAGATTTCTCAAAGCATAACAATGACAAGTCCATAATATGGTTTGCTTTGTGTCATCTTTCTCCTTGAAAAAAAATGTGAAATTTTGTATATTTCATAAAAGAATTTAAATTTCTGATAAGTGTGTACACTTGTTTTAAAGTCGTAACATCTGTAAGGTATATGAGCTATTATATAAACCATGCTAGAATATGCTGGTCTAAAGGATAACCAAGCATTATCAGGAAACCTGCCTAATCTCTAGCTATGTTCAGTCAAAACTCATTATTTATTTGAACGATCCTATTAGATCAGCTAGTCTTCAACTTACCTGTGTGTCATTTTGACATTTTTTCCCCTTACCTTAAGATAATTTGATTAGCCTTGGGGAAAATAAATAAATAAAAAGGAATTAATAAAAAATAAAGATTATAACTATTTAGTAAAGGTTAGCTGAATCAATCTCCAGATTAGATATACTTTAATAAGAAATCATTATCAGCTTCTTGAATTTTGAGCAATTAGGAATATAGTTCATGTGACTCCAGAATTTTGATGAGTCATTCATTGGTGCTTCTGAAATGTATTTTCAGAATAGGTTCACAATAGGTACCACATTGTTTGAGTACCACCCTTGAAGGACAAAATGATTAATATTCCTCAAACAGTAACTAGTTTTGGAAAGCATTCATTGAAAAGGAGAGAGTGCCAAAATTTTTCATGGGAGACTTAAAACATTTCTGTTTAGCAATAACATCCTTACTATCTTCCTCAACTCAGGTTAACCTGATCCTACTGTTGGTAGCTGGTGTTTACGTTTGCAGCCACTAAATCTGCCTAACCTATCACTACCCACATCTTCTTTCTACCTTTGAACCATGTACCAACAATGACATTGAATAATTGAGCAATCCTGCACCCAAGGCTGGGGGATTTCATTTCCCAAGCTGTGAAATAGGTGAGTATTAAGAACAATCCCTCATGTTAGCTCCCATTCTCATGTTTTATGATATGGTTCTATCACTCAATTTCTCAGTTATGATTCACCAATAAACAAAAGTCTTCCTTTAGTAATCCTTTTAGTGGTTCTTTGTAAATATTTGGGCTAAGTAAGAGACATACCATACTTACCCCTCTTCAACTTTCTTGTGTTTAGGCCTGAGTCTAACTTAAAAAATAAAAATGTGGACATGGACTTATCTTCATGCAGCCCTCATTCAGCTCTATAGAGCCCAGACTGCATGGTTAGATAAACCTGGCTTCCAGCCCTAAGTCTGATATACTTACTAGAGGTGTGACTGTCATAAAATCATTAAACTGTGGAGTCTTCAGCCCCTTGTGTGCAAACTTGGGATAATTAAAACTACCTTGAAGGGTTAACCAATATGATGAAAATATGAGGTGTTATCAACACACAATAGGCATTCAATAAATAATGCAGTTATTACCACTATCATCTGCTGAGTTACTCAGTTGCTTATTTTGAAGATGTAAATCAAATTAAATCAAATCTTGTATCAGATTCCAATGGGTCAAGAGTGGCAATGAGCTATGTCAAGCATTCTATTTATTTGAAAATATGAATATTTGTAATTTGCCAGGAAGTGTTAAGGAAGATAGCCTGACTTGGAGGACAACATCCTCTTATCTCACATGTTATTGGCACTGCCATGAGATAGCATTTCTTCTGATGATTTAGAAAGCCTGTCCCACTTATGAGAACATAAGTGCCATCATTCAGGTGTGCCAGCTATTCCACCTAGAATTCTGACCTAGAAAGTGTTAAGAGGTAAGGCAAAATTGGAGAAATGTAAAGATACAGAAAATACTGGAATCAAGAGGAAAGACATTCATTCTGATAAATTAGGAAAACCTTCTTGGAAAAGAATGCAATGAACTGGATTTTGAATACTGAAGAAAATTTCAGCAAGTAGAGTCATTCAAAGGGAACATGAATAAGGAAGTAGGTTTAAGGGTCACAATTTGAAGGACAAACATTTTCTCCCAAAAGCAAAGGTCAGAACTGGAATTAAGAACTAAAACACATAGATAAATATCCTGAACCAAGATCTAACAACACTAAGTTCAGAAACACATGAAAGTCAGATTTAGAACATAGTATACACAAATCTAAAGCCAAAACCTGGAGTCTTAAGTAAAGACTGACCACTATTAAGCCCAGAAACGTAACCAAAACCAAATGAACCTAAAGATACTATGGGAAGTTTAACTCAGAGTCTCTTATTGGAAAGAGAACTTCCCAAAGACGCAGGAAAGGTCATCACAGGAGGCAGAGTGGGTCATTCATTAGGTTGCTTTTGCTTCATCTGGTCAAGGTTGCCCTGAGGCTTCTAATCACAACCTGAATACCACAGCTACTTTTGGGTGGGGGTGTTCTTAAAGACTTTTTGTCTATGAATCACTTTGGAAGAGCAAAAGGCCTAACTTGCTCCCATTTCTAGGACAAGCATACTGATCAGAGAAGCAAGATCTTTTCAGCCCAGAATTGGGTTCCCAGAAAGTACAAAAGGAAAGGGCCATCCTCTTTGATATTTTGGGTCTGACATCACAGGTCAGCAATGGCCTATAACACTATAGTACGTTTTTTTCTTTCTTTTCTCCTTTTTTTTTAACTGTTAGTTTCTCTTATGTGCCCAACAGCTTAGACATTATCACATTGGAACTAATCTACTTTCAACTGCTTAAAAGTCCCAGTTTAAAGTAGTTGGAAAGAAGAAGAGGAAATATGAGAAAAAGAGTAAGAGGGAGGTACTTAGGCATTGCTTTCAGGGAGCAGAACAGTCATGATGCCCAGACGTAATGTAGCAGAATAGTCTTTCAGCCACTGTGGAGAGCAGGATGGAGGGAGGTTCCTCAAAAAACTAAAAATAGGAAAACACCATATGACCTAGTAATTTCACTTCTGGGTGGGAATTTACCCAAAGAAAACAAAACCACTGATGTGAAAAAAATATATGCACCCCTATGTTTATTGCTGCATTATTTATTATAGCCAAGATATGGAAGCAGCCTAAATGTCCATCAATCAATAAATAGATAAAGAAGATGTGGTACACATATACAATGGAATATTATTTTGCAATAAAAAAGAAATCTTGCCATTTGCAACAACATGGTTGGTCCTAGAAGGTATTGTGCTAAGTGAAATAAGCCAGGTGGAGAAAGGCAAATACCATATGATTTCACTTATATGTGGAATCTAAAAAACAAAACAAATGAACAAAACAGAAATTGACTCATAGGCACAGAGAAGAGACTGGTGGTTGCCCTGTGGGGATGGGGAGTAGGGATGAAGTAGATAAAGAGGATAAAGAGGCACAAAATTCCAATTGTAATACAAGGGGATGGAAGTACAGCACAGGGAATTTAGTCCATAATATTGTAATATCTTTATATGTTGACAGATAGCAACTACACTTATTGAGGTGAGCATTTAATAAGGTAGATAACTGTCAAATCACTATGTTGTACACCTGAAACCAATATATTGTTTTATATCAACTATACTTTGATAACAAAAAGATTTAAAAGATACATTATTGCCCTTGCAGAATTAAAAAATTATAATAATCTGTTTTATCTTTACATAGTTGAATAGCAGAGCCCAAATTATGGATGAAGAAGCAGTGATAAAAATGTATTGTTTATTTCTGTTTTTACTGGGCTATTACCTATAACTGGTATCAGAGTCCCAGGAAAACCATTGGAATAACAAAGCGTAACCATGTGCAGTTCCTGGGATGACTGAAAACCGTTCCTGTGCCACTGCTTCTTCAACATTGGAAACCCTGTTACATCTCAGTGAGGCCACTGTCAGCTCTCATTTTGTTTGTGTCCAGATTTAACTGAAGATTAAACTATTAATTTCATATAAATATATTACTACTTACTCTCTATAATGAGATTAAGACCTAAACAGTTTAGTCTTTTCTTAACCACCATGTAGAATACTGCATTTTAATTCAACAAAGATTTGGTATTTGAACATTTCAAGATGTTGTTGAAAAGGCTAGAGTTCCAAAAAATCATTTAAAACTGTTTGGCATAGAGATTCAAGATAACAATAAAAAACTTGTAGATAATCTGATTCTGAACACAATTTTTAACATTAACTGCCCTATTGATTCAGCCAGTTTTCTATTAACTGAGAATCTTTATTTTTTTTTACATCTCCTGGTTTTTTTTTAGTAAAATCTACTTTCAATTATTATTTCTTGGGTGTCTGCTGTGTGCCCCATTCCAGGAAGTTATGCATTACACAAACAGGGTGATGAAGAGAAATTCACCCAGTGAAGCTCATAACAAGACCCTCATGACAATCTTTACTTCTAGCACATTATACTAATTCAGTCCATTTTTATCACTGCAATTTGTCAGACATTTTCTGATAAATTAACTGTTAAAAAATGAAGAACAACAACAATATAGGAAAGGTACTGGGAATCCTCTTGGGATAAAACAGTGAGTGAGATAAAGTTCCTGCTCTCACTGAGCATATAGGCCAGCAGGCTCAACAGTGCCCCCCAGTTGAAGATTCTGAATTTCAAAGTATGTGGCTCTACATTTTCTGAGAAAGATGTGGAACATATATACAACAGAATATTTTCAGCCACAGAAAAGAAAGAAATCTTTATGTTTCACATTGCTTTATCTCTTGGTCTAAATAGTGGTGTTAATAGTAGTCTGTGTGGACATCTCTGCTGCCTAGAATGGTACTGAGAGTGGGCAGACCCGTGGAATGAAGCAGAATCCTTTCATACAGCAAACGCTTATTAAGTACAAACTACAAGTGAGATGATGGGGGTTACAATTTTTCCAACAGTGGGCATATCCTTACCTCTAAGAATTTTGCATTTCAAAAGGATAGATGTTTAAAAAATAGGTAATTAAATTACCATGTGATGCAGTAGAAATCCTGAGAATAGGATTTGCTCTGTCTTCCCCTCCACATGGTGCAGTCAGCATGACCCAATACAAGTACCCAGCCAGGCAGACCTTACACACACTCACAGGGTCCTACTTAGGGACTGTGGCCTTAAAGAGCTCAGTGTCCTGTGCCAAGGAAATTCATGAGTTACTAGAATTATTCAAAATATCTATGTACAATCTTTGTATTCATCTCCATAAGCAAAGCTAAAGCTTTATGGCCATTTCTGACAAAGAGTTTAGTCTGTATAAAATCTTCAGATGACACACGGTGTGTTCATTCCTTGATGGTCTGGGCTCACCTGTTCACAGGTGTGTGCAGGCATCACAAGCCAAAAGCAGAGTTCTGGGACCCTTGGTTGTGACTCCAAATCCTTCCTGCCTTCTGTGAATGGAAGAAAGTCACTGGCCTTGCTTATCTTCGACTAAGAAATGAAGGACTTGAGCCAGAGGAGATAGAAAATTCTGATTCTGCATTTACTTATTAACATCATTGCAAAACTTTAATTGGAGTTATGACTGAAGATACTATGGGAGACACATGCTTAGCTCCAGCCTTTGATCATTTCACTTTTCAGTATAAATTAATAGCTAATACAGCTTCTTCTTCCATGTAAATGGTTTTCGGCATTTGGAGAAAACACATGGCAGGCCTCACAGCCCAGAGTGTACATGGTAGGTATCACCTTAGCACATATGTTTGGGCCACTCTATTTCCAGTGTCTGGAAAGAGTCATTTCCATTGTGCAGGGTTAATGTACCAATTAAGGGAGATGCTCTTATAAAGCTCTTGGCAGAGTGTCACAGAGTAAGTATGAAGAATATCACTTGATTTCATTTTCCTTTCAATATCCCTCCCTCCTTCTGCCTGTTCCTTTATGCATAAAATAACTTATTCCTTAAGATTCATTTATGAAGCCAAATTTGTATACTACATCTGATTTCTCACTATTACATTTTCTTCAAGTACAACTAAATTTACTGGGAAAAGAGAACCTATCTTAAGTTTTTAGGAAACACGTCTAAGAAATATTTTATATCCTCATATTTTAAATGTTGTTTTTGGAGATATAAAATCATGCTTTTATTAACAGATTAAATATCTTCATGAAATTATGAATGGGATTGAATTTTTTTTTTTTTTTTTTAATAATTATTTTTTATTGAAGGGTAGTTGACACACAGTATTACATTACATGAGTTTCAAGTGTACAACACAGTGGTAGAACATTTATATACATAATTCTAGGTTCCAGCTATCACCCTACCAGGCTGTTACAATATCTTGACTATATTCCTTATGCTCTACATTACATCCCGGTTACTAATTTATTTTACCATTGGAAGTCTGTCCTTTTTTTTTTTTTTTTTTTTTGTGAGGGCATCTCTCATATTTATTGATCAAATGGTTGTTAACGACAATAAAATTCTGTATAGGGGAGTCAATGCTCAATGCACAATCATTATTCCACCCCAAGCCTAATTTTTGTCAGTCTCCAATCTTCTGAGGCATAACAAACAAGTTCTTACATGTAGAACAAATTCTTACATAATGAATAAGTTACATAGTGAACAGTACAAGGGCAGTCATCACAGAAACTTTCGGTTTTGCTCATGCATTATGAACTCTAAACAGTCAGTTCAAATATGAATACTCATTTGGTTTTTATACTTGATTTATATGTGGATACCACATTTCTCTCTTTATTATTATTATTTTTAATAAAATGCTGAAGTGGTAGGTAGATACAAGATAAAGGTAGAAAACATAGTTTAGTGTTGTAAGAGAGCACATGTAGATGATCAGGTGTGTGCCTGTAGACTATGTGTTAATCCAAGCTAGACCAGGGCAATAAAACATCCACGTATGCAGAAGATTTCTCTCAGAGCGGGGGGGTGAGGTTCTAAGCCTCACCTCTGTTGATCCCCAATTTCTCACCTGATGGCCCCCCTGCGACTGTGCCTGTCTTAGGTTGTTCCTCCCTTGAGGAATCTTACCCGTCTCTGGCTAACCAGTCATCTTCCGGGGCCATACAGGGAAATGTGAAGTTGGTAAGTGAGAGAGAAGCCTTATTGTTTGAAAAAGTTAGCTTTTTACTTCTTTGCATATTTATGCCCTGTGGCTTCTATGCCCAGCATTTGTCTTGAGGTATCTTTACCACTTGGAAGAATTATGATACTCGGTAAATTTGATATGAGGCACGAATTCTATTTAAGGGTTGTAATTAGGAAGGAAGAAGAAAAGCTATAGAAGTAGCAGGCGGAAGAAAACATGGGAAGATTGATTATTTCTTTGATATATCTTCTTGTAGAGTAACTTCAGCATGTATAGGTTTTAAGCTACTACTTAAATTGCGCACACACATTAACATAATAGGAGTATAGTTACATAACCAAAGCATATCTGTAATTACCAGCCATCTGCAGTGAAACCAAGAAAACCAGTTAGGCACCTTAGGCATTTGTGAAAACTTATCTATGATATGGTGGATATTGTCCAAATGAACTTGAACAGTCTGAGAGAAATCAGACAAATTAAAACAACCCATTCCTGGGGACTGTTCACATGCCATATGTTCTTTTAACAGTAAATAGTTTTTAGTTGTAAGACTTTGGAGCGCTACAATTTGTACTTCTCCAAATTCTTGGTTGAGTTCCAACAGTATAGATCCAGTCCAATTTTGTTGTTTTACTGTATGCACAGGCCAGCTTAGATATCTCCTTCCTCATTCCCATGGCAAGTCCAGGAACTGGTGGGATGCGTGCATCTACAGCTGTAGCAGTGCGTGGATCTTTGTTGGGGTTTTTTGATGATCATCTTCTGGCATGAGTCTTCCAGAGAGTGCAGATGTTGGAAGTTCTTTTTCATATCGTATCTTAGTTCATTTTCGGGGTAGCCCAATTAGGCTTTGATCCTCTGTATAAACACAAACAGACCCTTTGCCTACACTTTTATATGCCCTTTATACCCTTGTGTAGAACTCGTTGGAGGTTACCACACAGGAACTGCCCTTTTTTTTTTTTTTTTTTGCTATCACTAATCTACACTTACATGACGAATATTATGTTTACTAGGCTCTCCCCTATACCAGGTCTCCCCTATAAATCCCTTTACAGTCACTGTCCATCAGCATAGCAAAATGTTGTAGAATCACTACTTGCCTTCTCTGTGTTGTACAGCCCTCCCTTTTCTCCTACCCCCCCATGCATGTTAATCTTAATACCCCCCTACTTCTCCCCCCCTTATCCCTCCCTACCCACCCATCCTCCCCAGTCCCTTTCCCTTTGGTACCTGTTAGTCCATTCTTGAGTTCTGTGATTCTGCTGCTGTTTTGTTCCTTCAGTTTTTCCTTTGTTCTTATATTCCACAGATAAGTGAAATCATTTGGTATTTCTCTTTCTCCGCTTGGCTTGTTTCACTGAGCATAATACCCTCCAGCTCCATCCATGTTGCTGCAAATGATTGGATTTGCCCTTTTCTTATAGCTGAGTAGTATTCCATTGTGTATATGTACCACATCTTCTTTGTCCATTCATCTATTGATGGACATTTAGGTTGCTTCCAATTCTTGGCTATTGTAAATAGTGCTGCGATAAACATAGGGGTGCATCTGTCTTTCTCAAACTTGATTGCTGCATTCTTAGGGTAAATTCCTAGGAGTGCAATTCCTGGGTCAAATGGTAAGTCTGTTTTGAGCATTTTGATGTACCTCCATACTGCTTTCCACAATGGTTGAACTAACTTACATTCCCACCAGCAGTGTAGGAGGGTTCCCCTTTCTCCACAGCCTCGCCAACATTTGTTGTTGTTTGTCTTTTGGATGGCAGCCATCCTTACTGGTGTGAGGTGATACCTCATTGTAGTTTTAATTTGCATTTCTCTGATAATTAGCGATGTGGAGCATCTTTTCATGTGTCTGTTGGCCATCTGTATTTCTTTTTTGGAGAACTGTCTGTTCAGTTCCTCTGCCCATTTTTTAATTGGGTTATTTGTTTTTTGTTTGTTGAGGCGTGAGAGCTCCTTATATATTCTGGACGTCAAGCCTTTATCGGATGTGTCATTTTCAAATATATTCTCCCATACTGTAGGGATCCTTCTTGTTCTATTGATGGTGTCTTTTGCTGTACAGAAGCTTTTCAGCTTAATATAGTCCCACTTACTCATTTTTGCTGTTGTTTTCCTTGCCCGGGGAGATATGTTCAAGAAGAGGTCACTCATGTTTATGTCTAAGAGGTTTTCGCCTATGTTTTCTTCCAAGAGTTTAATGGTTTCATGGCTTACATTCAGGTCTTTGATCCATTTTGAGTTTACTTTTGTATATGGGGTTAGACAATGGTCCAGTTTCATTCTCCTACATGTAGCTGTCCAGTTTTGCCAGCACCACCTGTTGAAGAGACTGTCATTTCGCCATTGTATGTCCATGGCTCCTTTATCAAATATTAATTGACCATATATGTCTAGGTTAATGTCTGGATTCTCTAGTCTGTTCCATTGATCTGTGGCTCTGCTCTTGTGCCAGTACCAAATTGTCTTGATTACTATGGCTTTATAGTAGAGCTTGAAGTTGGGGAGTGAGATCCCCCCTACTTTATTCTTCTTTCTCAGGATTGCTTTGGCTATTCGGGGTCTTTGGTGTTTCCATATGAATTTTTGAATTATTTGTTCCAGTTCATTGAAGAATGTTGCTGGTAGTTTCATAGGGATTGCATCAAATCTGTATATTGCTTTGGGCAGGATGGCCATTTTGACGATATTAATTCTTCCTAGCCACGAGCATGGGATGAGTTTCCATCTGTTAGTGTCCCCTTTAATTTCTCTTAAGAGTGACTTGTAGTTTTCAGAGTATAAGTCTTTCACTTCTTTGGTTAGGTTTATTACTAGGTATTTTATTTTTTTTGATGCAATTGTGAATGGAGTTGTTTTCCTGATTTCTCTCTCTGTTGGTTCATTGTTAGTATATAGGAAAGCCACAGATTTCTGTGTGTTGATTTTGTATCCTGCAACTTTGCTGTATTCCGATATCAGTTCTAGTAATTTTGGGGTGGAGTCTTTAGGGTTTTTTATGTACAGTATCATGTCATCTGCAAATAGTGACAGTTTAACTTCTTCTTTAACAATCTGGATTCCTTGTATTTCTTTATTTTGTCTGATTGCCGTGGCTAGGACCTCCAGTACTATGTTAAATAACAGTGGAGAGAGTGGGCATCCCTGTCTAGTTCCCGATCTCAGAGGAAATGCTTTCAGCTTCTCGCTGTTCAATATAATGTTGGCTGTGGGTTTATCATAGATGGCCTTTATTATGTTGAGGTACTTGCCCTCTATTCCCATTTTGCTGAGAGTTTTTAACATGAATGGATGTTGAACTTTGTCAAATGCTTTTTCAGCATCTATGGAGATGATCATGTGGTTTTTGTCTTTCTTTTTGTTGATGTGGTGGATGATGTTGATGGACTTTCGAATGTTGTACCATCCTTGCATCCCTGGAATGAATCCCACTTGGTCATGGTGTATGATCCTTTTGATGTATTTTTGAATTCGGTTTGCTAATATTTTGTTGAGTATTTTTGCATCTACGTTCATCAGGGATATTGGTCTGTAGTTTTCTTTTTTGGTGGGGTCTTTGCCTGGTTTTGGTATTAGGGTGATGTTAGCTTCATAGAATGAGTTTGGGAGTATCCCCTCCTCCTCTATTTTTTGGAAAACTTTAAGGAGAATGGGTATTATGTCTTCCCTGTATGTCTGATAAAATTCCGAGGTAAATCCATCTGGCCCGGGGATTTTGTTCTTTGGTAGTTTTTTGATTACCTCTTCAATTTCGTTGCTGGTAATTGGTCTGTTTAGATTTTCTGTTTCTTCCTGGGTCAATCTTGGAAGGTTATATTTTTCTAGGAAGTTGTCCATTTCTCCTAGGTTTCCCAGCTTGTTAGCATATAGGTTTTCATAGTATTCTCCAATAATTCTTTGCATTTCCGTGGGGTCCGTCGTGATTTTTCCTTTCTCGTTTCTGATACTGTTGATTTGTGTTGATTCTCTTTTCTTCTTAATAAGTCTGGCTAGAGGCTTATCTATTTTGTTTATTTTCTCGAAGAACCAGCTCTTGGTTTCATTGATTTTTGCTATTGTTTTATTCTTCTCAATTTTATTTATTTCTTCTCTGATCTTTATTATGTCCCTCCTTCTGCTGACCTTAGGCCTCATCTGTTCTTCTTTTTCCAATTTCGATAATTGTGACATTAGACCATTCATTTGGGATTGCTCTTCTTTTTTAAATATGCTTGGATTGCTATATACTTTCCTCTTAAGACTGCTTTTGCTGTGTCCCACAGAAGTTGGGGCTTAGTGTTGTTGTTGTCATTTGTTTCCATATATTGCTGGATCTCCATTTTGATTTGGTCATTGATCCATTGATTATTTAGGAGCGTGTTGTTAAGCCTCCATGTGTTCGTGAGCCTCTTTGCTTTCTTTGTACAGTTTATTTCTAGTTTTATGCCTTTGTGGTCTGAAAAGTTGGTTGGTAGGATTTCAATCTTTTGGAATTTTCTGAGGCTCTTTTTGTGGCCTAGTATGTGGTCTATTCTGGAGAATGTTCCATGTGCACTTGAGAAGAATGTATATCCCGCTGCTTTTGGATGTAGAGTTCTATAGATGTCTATTAGGTCCATCTGCTCTACTGTGTTGTTCAGTGCTTCCGTGTCCTTACTTATTTTCTGCCCAGTGGATCTATCCTTTGGGGTGAGTGGTGTGTTGAAGTCTCCTAGAATGAATGCATTGCAGTCTATATCCCCCTTTAGTTCTGTTAGTATTTGTTTCACATATGCTGGTGCTCCTGTGTTGGGTGCATATATATTTAGAATGGTTATATCCTCTTGTTTGACTGAGCCCTTTATCATTATGTAGTGTCCTTCTTTATCTCTTGTTACTTTCTTTGTTTTGAAGTCTATTTTGTCTGATATTAGTACTGCAACCCCTGCTTTCTTCTCACTGTTGTTTGCTTGAAATATGTTTTTCCATCCCTTGACTTTTAGTCTGTACATGTCTTTGGGTTTGAGGTGAGTTTCTTGTAAGCAGCATATAGATGGGTCTTGCTTTTTTATCCATTCTGTTACTCTGTGTCTTTTGATTGGTGCATTCAACCCATTAACATTTAGGGTGACTATTGAAAGATATGTACTTATTGCCATTGCAGGCTTTAAATTCGTGGTTACCAAAGGTTCAAGGTTAGCCTCTTTAGTATCTTACTGCCTAACTTAGCTCGCTTATTGAGCTGTTATATACACTGTCTGGAGATTCTTTTCTTCTCTCCCTTCTTGTTCCTCCTCCTCGATTCTTCATATGTTGGGTGTTTTGTGCTGTGCTCTTTCTAGGAGTGCTCCCATCTAGAGCAGTCCCTGTAAGATGTTCTGTAGAGGTGGTTTGTGGAAAGCAAATTCCCTCAGCTTTTGTTTGTCTGGGAATTGTTTAATCCCACCGTCATATTTGAATGATAGTCGTGCTGGATACAGTATCCTTGGTTCAAGGCCCTTCTGTTTCATTGTATTAAATATATCATGCCATTCTCTTCTGGCCTGTAGGGTTTCTGTTGAGAAATCTGACATTAGCCTGATGGGTTTCCCTTTATAGGTGACCTTTTTCTCTCTAGCTGCCTTTAACACTCTTTCCTTGTCCTTGATCTTTGCCATTTTAATTATTATGTGTCTTGGTGTTGCCCTTCTTGGATCCTTTCTGTTGGGGGTTCTGTGTATTTCCGTGGTCTGTTTGATTACTTCCTCCCCCAGTGTGGGGAAGTTTTCAGCAATTATTTCTTCTAAGATACTTTCCATCTCTTTGCCTCTCTCTTCTTCTTCTGGGACCCCTATAATACGGATATTGCTCCTTTTAGATTGGTCACACAGTTCTCTTAATATTGTTTCATTCCTGGAGATCCTTTTGTCTCTCTCTATGTCAGCTTCTATGCGTTCCTGTTCTCTGATTTCAATTCCATCAATGGCCTCTTGCATTCTATCCATTCTGCTTATAAACCCTTCCAGAGTTTGTTTCATTTCTGCGATCTCCTTTCTGGCATCTGTGATCTCTTTCCGGACTTCATCCCATTTTTCTTGCGTATTTCTCTGCATCTCTGTCAGCATGTTTATGATTCTTATTTTGAATTCTTTGTCAGGAAGACTGGTTAGGTCTGTCTCCTTCTCTGGTGTTGTCTCTGTGATCTTTGTCTGCCTGTAGCTTTGCCTTTTCATGGTGATAGGAATAGTCTGCAGAACTGGGACGAGTGACGGCTGGAAGGACTTCCTTTCTTGTTGGTTTGTGGCCCTCCTCTCCTGGGAGAACAGCGGCCTCTACTGGCTTGTGCTGCGCAGCTGCGCGCAGACAGGGTTTCTGCTTCCTGCCCGGCTGCTATGGAGTTAATCTCCGCTGTTGCTGTGGGCGTGGCCTGGCTCGGGCAGCTACTCCAAAATGGTGGAGTCGCGTTGGAGCAGGAGCTGCTGGGAGGCTATTTATCTCCGTAAGGGGCCTCCCTGCTCCCTGCAGCCCAGGGGTTAGGGTGCCCTGAGATCCCGGGTTCCCTACCTCTGGATTAAGTGACCCGCCCTGCCCCTTTAAGACTTCCAAAAAGCACCCGCCAAAACAAAACAACGACCACAAAAAAAAACAAGAAAAAAAATTTTTTTAATTAAAAAAAAAAAAAAATTTTTTTTAATTAAAAAAAAAGGTGGTCGTTCGTTTTTCTTTATTCTCCGGTGCCAGCCTCAGGCCTCTGCTCACCGGTCTTTCTGCCCTGTTTCCCTAATATTGGGGTCCCTGTCCCTTTAAGACTTCCAAAAAGCGCTCGCCAAAACAAAGCAGCAAAAAAGCAAAAAAAAAAAAATGGTCGCGCGCTTTTCTTATGTCCTCTGGCGCCCAGCCTCCAGTGCCTGCTCACTGTTCTTGCTGCCCTGTTTTCCCAGTATCGAGGGCCCTGCACTCTGGCCCGGATGGCTGGGGCTGGGTGTTCGGCAGCCCTGGGCTCCGTCTCCCTCCCGCTCTGCCCGCTCCTCTCCCGCCGGGAGCTGGGGGGAGGGGCGCTCGGCTCCCGCGGGGCCGGGGCTTGTATCTCACCCACTTCGCGAGGCGCTGGGTTCTCTCAGGTGCGGATGTGGTCTGGATATTGTCCTGTGTCCTCTGGTCTTTATTCTAAGAAGGGTTGTCTTTGTTATATTTTCATAGATATATGTTGTTTTGGGAGGAGATTTCCGCTGCTCTACTCACGCCGCCATCTTCCGCCCCCCCACCCGGGATTGAATTTTATGTTAGCAAGTCTAAAACTGATTTTTTTAAATGAAAGCAAAGCATTGACTGGCTTCTTGGTATGTGCAGGTGCTATGGCAGGCATCGTGCTGTATTGTATAAATATTGTTTTTATTTAATTCCACCATCCTCAGCTCCCCATCTCTACCCCCAGCAGACACTCCTCACACCTTCTCTGCTTTCTTTTTTTCTTTGATACTTATAAGCATTTGACATACTATATATCTCACCTTTTCATTGGTTTATTTCTTGGCTTTCCACATTGCCCCTTCATCCTCCACATACACTAGTATAAAAATTATAAGGGTGAGGATTTTTGCATGTTCTGTTCATGGCTGTATCCAGCCCCTAGAACAGTGCCTGGCTCATTGTAGGTATTCAACACATGTTTGTTGAATAAATCCCCATTTCATAACTGAAGCAATTGAGACCCTATGAGGTGAAGAACCTTGGCTTAGATCATAGTGTGTGAATGACACAGCTAGGGTTAAACCCCAATTCTGTCTGCCTCCGAATGCTCCTCAACTCTAACCTATCAGCCTTGGATATTTATTTATTTATTTACCTATCTATCTATTTATTTATTTCAATTGGCACAAGTGACTCCGGGCTTGAATATCCAACCATCAAGCTGACATCTTTCCTGGGAAGCAAATCAAATACATAACTTGCCCCAAATTTAAACATGCCCATTTTCATAGACAGAATAGCAGTTATGAGAACTAGGAACTGCTAGTGGCCCTTCTCTGGGGAATGGTAGGATCACTGCTATGGGAAAAGGAAAAGACAGGACCAGAGCTCCTTCCTCACAGGACCAGGTGATTTAGTTTTTCACTTGCCCTCCCTCCCTACTCTTCCACGAGGTTTTTCTCAGCACATTCTTTATGCTCCAATGAAATAGAAAACATATGCAAACTAATTCCAGAAAGGAAAGATCCATGAATTGTAGAGTTAAATGAATTAGAGGTTTCATCAGTACTTGGAAAATCTTCCTCTTTCAGTGATTCAGACATATGGAGCAATGTCAATCCACTTTTTAAAAGACTTCATATGCTAAAAAAACAAAATCATGAATTACATAAAAGTTGGAGAGCTGACAAAAGCCTGAAATGCATATGTGCATCAATTTTTTAATTATGCAGAATAATTCTTCAAGAGAGGTGTATACATCATTCATATTAATTAAATTAATAACTCAGAGGGACAAACTACAATTGTGGTTAAAAGCAGATGGTTTTGGGTGGCAGAATACCTGGAATTTGATTCCCAGTTCTACTAACTACTAGTATGTGATCTTGGACAGGTTACTTAACCTCTCTGCATTTAGTTTCTAATCCATAAAACTGAGATAAAAGAGTATCTACCTGACAATGTTGTGAGGATTTAGTGTATAAAGACAGGTGCTATGAAAGTGTTGCCATTATTATTATTATGGGTCTTGATCTCCACATGTAACAATGTGACTGGAAACTTATCTCAATGACATAATGAAGGAACTGCTTAAAACTTACAAGACAGTGCTTAAGAACACATGTCTAAAGTCAAATAACACTGGGTTGAAGGCTCATTTTCTAAAGATCACCATCAGTGTGGACTTGAGACACATCTCATTTCCACAATTTCTTTCTCAGTCTAAAATATGATGCCATTAGTACCTACCTCAAAATGTGGAAAGAAATTAAAGTAGTAAATAATTAAGTTAATACTCATAAAACTCTCAGATAGAACCTAATGTGCTAAATAATTGGAAGCACTCATTCTTACCAAAAATAAATTACCAGATAGAAATTTTACAATTTAGCCCAAAGAATTATCTGCTATATGTAGCCTTACATACTATTTCCAGAAGGGAAGGAAAAAAGAAAGAGAAAGAAAGTTATTTTACTAAAAATCTGTAAACTTTCCATTTTTTATAACTTATTTGTCCTCCCAGACTTAGGGAGGCCAATTTATTGCCCAAGGCTCTGTTCACACTGAAACTGAAGAATTCCTAGCAGCTTGGTGGAGCTCGCTCCTCAAGCCTTGACAAAGAACTCATTTCCCCTTTTACAGTGATGTAAACCCCATTCAGTGTCTCAGCAAGAAAACAAGATGTTCCTTCATTTGTTACTGGAGTCATAGTTATTTACCTAAACATGAGGATGCACATTTTGGAGTAACTTAAGCAATGGGGAAAATCAGAAAGACTAGACCTTCGTCAGAGTGGACCCGGTGCTTAGAAATCTTGCCTAATTCTTCTATTTTTCTATCAGTATTCCTCTGAGGCTGTCTTAGAGTCAGAAAGAGAGGCAGCCGAGCAACATCCTGCAGCTGAGGCAACCCTCTAGCCGGAACACCCCCCCCACCCCAGTGCCTCTCTATCTCCTTTTCCTCATCCATAAATGGGGAAATAATAGCACTTTAGACTCAGGTGTTGACAGAGTGAAGAGCAGACCTGAAATAAAACAAAAGCGTTTATTTGAGGTCTCAGAACTGCAATATGAGGAGCAGAGATTTGGACAGCACCCAAATAGTGACCCCCCCCAGGGAACAAAAATCAAGACATTTTAAATACAAAAGGGAATGCTCATATATAAGGTCTACAAAGAATTTTGATTGGTGTTGGCAGCAGAAAACTACTTGACTGAATATAATTGGCTGCTAAGGCTATCACTAAGCAAAATCTCTGAACTCTAGCCAAGTTGCAGGTGTTCAGGCCGAGTCTTTGGGATATTTGCAGTTTGGCCCAGTTCAAAAGTTCGAGGTACACCAGTGAGGACATGCATAAAGCCCACTTCCCTAATGGCCTCCAGGCTCTGTTTTAAAACCCCTTGACATCTGACTCCATTTTACTCTACCATTCACAGAGGGGAACTGGGAAGATTGAGATAAATGTAAAGCCCTAGCCAGCAGCTGGCCATGTAACAGATATTATGGGTAGTTATTATCATGAAAGTTGTCAGAGATCCAATTAATCTTCTTAAATGAATAATCCACCAATTCGTGCTAAACTATAGTCTAAATAAACACAGTATCCCAAACTAAATCCTTAATCTTCCACTGGAGTTTTCCATTGTAGTTTCCCATTTTCAGAAAAAGAAAGATGGTAAATGTATCAATAGAATGTTTAAAAAAGAAAGAAGATTGGTGATCCTTGTATATTTCTATAGTTTTAAAAAGATTCCTCTGAGCAAAAAATGTTACCGTTTCTTTAGTCAGGAAAATTGCATTTTCGTAGAATACTTACCTAGGAGATTCTCTGAAGTATTATTTATTGCGAGTAGGCTACCACTCAGCCCACTTGAAGTACATGTATAAGATCAAATAGTTAAGAATTAGAATCCCAGTACCTCCACTCAAAGTCTGCGGGACTCTAGGCAACTCCCTGAGTGCCAGTTATTTTATGTATGTAATAAACTAATAATTTCTTTTTACGAGATCAGTATGAAAAGTAAGGAACTAAAACCACATAAAAAGCGAGCACATTGCCTAGCTCAAAGCAGATTCTCAGAGTTTATTTGAGCTTTCATCTTCTTTGTAACCTTTGCTCTACTATAATCACAAAATTCAAAACCTGGACATCAACATTCACATTTACAATCACTGACATCCGTGTAACAATTTAGAGTGTGCAAACAACTTGTCTTTAGATCATTGGAAACTGAGGCTCTGAGAACTAAATTGTCTTTTGCAAAGTTGCCAGGATGCAGAGCTGATGAGGTGGGCCCAGTTCTCCAAGGCTCCGGTCCAGTAGAACCTGCCTATTCTCCACTTCTTCCCTTAGGGCCTGTCACACAATCAATATCAGGGTGATCTAGCCTTTACCCAGCAACTTTCATAAAGGGACGGTGTCCTTGGTCTGTGGATTATTTCTTTGGCTTAGAAAATTTCAGCAGAAATGTTTACAGTAAGGTTTTAAATTGCAAGAGGATGTCCTACATGCTTCTCTGCCCTGCTGCTTACTTTCCGAGGGAAGGTCTCCCACACAGTTCTGGTGAATCACCCCTTTGAGGCAGACATCTGGCCTCTATTGACTGCCGTGGAGCATCATGGGATATGAGCCCTCATGGGGTCTATCACAGTAACTAACCAAGCCTCTGTTAAAGTAAGTTCCCACTACAGTAGGGAATTAGTTTGGTTTTGTTTACAAGAGTCCTTACTGCCTACATTAGTACCTGGTGCTTATAGTGCTCAGTATAGATAGTTTTGATGAGGGCATTCTACTTCACCTGAATGGGATTCTGACCATGACCTCACATGAAATCCCAGATGCCATGACCTGGGACTCAGTCTGAACTGCTACTTAGAAGAGTGGACCGGGAGCTGTCCATCTCATGGTATCTCATCTGGACCATAAATGCTTATAGGGCAAGGGCTGGGTCTTGCCTCTTGAGGAAAGAATTCTTGGCATGTTTTGAATACATGCATAACTTTTCTTGAAGGCATTACTTTGTCTAAATTATAAAGTCCCTATTATAGACAACATCCTTCCTAGAAGAATTCAGACAACTTGGTCCATACATAGTGGTATAGGTCACAGTTGCTCTAACAGACCTACAATGACAGTGTCCTAATCTGTACTCAGTCAGTGGAATGGTGGTTAAAAAAGAAAAACGTTGGAATCCAAAACAAAAGAGATTGAGGGTTTGAGACTTTTTCACCCGGGTCAGGGAAAGGCCTCGCCACAGAGAACCTACCTTCCAGTGGCCTTATTGCTGGGGTCTCTTCCCTGCTCTCCAAACTCGTGTTTTCTTTATATTTCATGAAATAATTAAGGTTTGTCAAATGGGAATTTTTATACAGAAATTTTCACAGGAAACGCTGGCTTATTATAACCCCTAATGCAAGGGGGAAAAAAAAGTAGTAATTAATGTAAAACAAATTTTCCCAATTGGTTTTGGTAAATTTCTACCTTGGATTTCTGTGATTATTTCTCCAGTGACTGCCTTCTAAGAAGCCCACTCACTTCCTGCTTCGATTACTGTGACCACAGCTTCAGAACTAGAGAATCGGATGGCATGCACTTGCAAAGCCAGAATGTTTCAAATTAGCAATTCACAGAAGACAAGAATCTTCAAACATTTATAGGACAACATTGCAGACAGCCATTTCCAATGAAAATTATCTCATTGTGCAGTGTAACAACTGAAGGTCACAACCATAATCCAAATATTATTTTTCTTGCAATCTATTTTCCAGTAAATGTGAACTCCAGGACAACTTCTTGGGAATGCTAGGTCTGTGGCTAGTAAGCTGTAGCAGTACAGAGCGGGGAGTCAATAACCATTTGTTGAATTGAATGCATTCTATTGTATCTCTTGTAATAATGTCAACATAATAGATATCATCGTTTAATTAACAGTGCTCAGTAGTGAAAATCAGGAACTTGTCTACCTCTGATAAGCAACTGTGAATGAGCAACCTCTCTGAACCTCTCTTCTCTCATCAGAAAATTGAAGGAGTTGGGGTGTTTATTTTTTAGATCCCTTCCACTTGTTGAACTCTATCTCCGTGCTCACTTAGGATAATTTAACAGAACTTACCCCAGAGCTTGCAGACTTTCTTTGGCAATTGCTTGCAACACTGTTTCAGCAGAAATGGGGTGAGGGCAATAAAAGTAAATTCAGAGCTGGTCACTGAGAATTCTCCCTTAGACTCTACCCGTGGTAATTTGGAGATACAAAGTGTCTCACCAAACTAGGAAATTTGGGAAGGGATGTCTAGTCCAGAATAAATAAATTTTTGATCTTTTAACATTTCATTTCTAGACCCTTAGTTGGTGTCCAAAGAACCACCATTACCAGTTAGTCCAATGAGGACGACTCCTTGGACAAACATCCTGGGCCACGAGAGCTGCCTGGCTGGTAAACCTAGATAACTGACAGCTGGGGGGACAGTGGAGTCGCCCGTCAGAGGAAAGAGCAAGTGCAGGACAGAGCCCCGAGGGGCCGCTTGCTCAAACTCTACAGCAGGCAGAGCTCCGGGACTGGAAGCGACACCGGGAACACTTGTTGCCCAGCGATGGGCGCTTAGAGGACTGACAGAGGGAGCATAATTCTCCCACTGCAGAAATCTTACTTTCTCTGGCCCTTTATTTTAATGAAAGCCCTTTTTGATACACATTTTCACTCTAGAGAATAGTGTTCATATCCTATCAGTCAGGAAGGGAGTTTTCTGGGCGGGGACTTGAATAAAGTGACATGGTTTGATCCTCAAGTGCGAGGCACCTCTGCTCCCAGGTTTAGAGGAAAATTTCTATTCCTAAGTGAACTCCAGCCTCTCTGAGGTGGAAGGGCATGGGAGAAAGGAATGGAAATATCAGTGAAACCGCCCTGTGCTCTCACCCTGCCCTAGGGCCTCTCTTCACTCAGCCCTGCAAGTAAAGTCTTGGCCTTTCTGTGAAATAAACAATCCTTGGCCCTAGTTTGTGGAAAAATTGGTAGAGCTAGACTCTAAAGTAAGCTAATATTACCCATAATCTAGGCCAAAATAAAACCAGGAAGCATTTGGCACAAAGAAATTGCCTTCAAGAAATTATTTTCCATGTTGTATTTGCATAAATTTGTCATGAATCTGCCATTTCAGTGGAAGGGGAAGAACAGCATGACCTGGCCTGTCTGGCATCCTGTTGCCCTTTGTGGTCAAGGTCAGATTGTTTCTCCTCTTGCTTCATTTTTGCTCCCCTTAGTGGGGTCAAGGCTGGCAGCTCTGAGGCTATAGACGATTACATTAAAAATTGTATGTGCTGTATGTAAGCAGCTAGCATTGTGCAATATTTCATTTGGCTAATATTTCAGTTCCTTGAGTCATAAACATGACAAATAGCCTCAGAACATGAAGCAGCACTTCTTGAGTCAGTGCATGTGTGAAAGAAATTATAGAAAAAGGTTAATCACAGCAGACACTCTGACCACCATCTGACTCCAGAGCCTTATTGTAGAATGGAGATTCCTCTCTACTTAATTCAATGACATTTGTTCCTATAACCTTACTGTAAACTTCAGACCTTTGGGAACATATCCCAAGACACATGATAAACAGCTCCTGGTATTCAGCCGTCTGCTGCCATAACTGTGAAAGTCTCCCACCAGGAAATAACAGTAGCTATCAGCCTACTAATTTGTTAGCAATTTGAAGTCTCTTAAGTGAGAAGTACAAGTTAGGAGATGAGTTTTCTGCCATTGAAATTCCAACACTTCAGAAATTCTCCAATGAACAAATTCAAGTTTGTTCTTTGCATTAATAAGTTTAAAAAAAAAAGATTTTCTTAAAATAAAATTAAGTGTCTTGACCAAGGTCAGTGAGATGGGTTAGGTTCCTAAACCATCAAAGACTGGGGCTTCTTCACATTGCAGCTTTTTCAAAGGCCCATTGAGGATTCAAGAAAGACAAAACCATGATTCTCCACTTTTCCTGTTCATGTTCCATCATTCAATGTTAACATAAAATGACTTTAATTAAAATATCATTCCATTAACTGACCAAGAAATTATACTTGAAAGAAATATATGTTTACACCCCAAGTGTAGATGTATCATCAGAAAGCCTTAACCATTGAAACTGTACCCTAGTTCCCACCCCTAAAGGTTCTCCCCCTATTCATTATACACTTACTGGGTTCAAAACACTATGCTATGAATGCTGTGAGAAGAAAAAATATAAATAGGAAGAAAGCTTTTTTCTGAAAAGGTAACAAAATATGAAATAATCATTGTAACTACTTATTTTCAAAACAGCTCTTCCACTATTTCTTCTAGAATTCCTTTCCCAAATTCCTTCACCAAGTCCAACACTTCCCCATGGGGAGTTGTACATCATTTGTAACATTCTTTATCTGTCTTAACTACTTATTTTAACTTCTAGGTGCAGTCCTTAAAGACCAGGTCATGTGTAGCCCTTTCTTTCAGTCTGGATGAGACTTGGCACCATCCTCTCCTAATAACCTGTCTCCTCGGCTGTAGAAGGAGCTGGGTCATCTGTGGCTCTCAGAGTCCTGCTCAGAAACCTCATAGGTGTGGTAAGCTGAGTATGTGTGGAGCCTCCAGAACTGTGTCCCTCCATCCAGCATGGCTGCTGGGGCTATGCTGCTACCTTGGTAGCAGAATTTCTCTTCCTGCTGCCATGTCACAGTTGTTGACCTTCAGTTCAACCAGCTGGTCATCCCCTTAAAGTTCCTCATACATCTTCCTCCTACTGTTTTCTTCTATCCCAGGCCGCTTGTCCTTGCGCACCTTTTCCTCTGGAGTGGTTGCCTTCCTGTTGACCTCATTATCAGTCCTTCATCTTCAGCTGTCTGCTGCTGAATCACAGAGGAGAAGGAAGACACAGAGCTGTGCTGGAGGGAAGTGGTACCTGCAAGATAATCAAATCTTTTTCACTCCTGAGATGAACAATCATTTGGTCTGTTTCCCTTCTCATCACAGCCTGTATGAAAGTTGGTCTTGCTACTGATGAATATTGTTCCAGCCATATTGATTTTAAGGTACCTAAAGACATGCAGGAGAGAAGCTGTCCAGGCAGATTAAAACATAAGCCTCAGAGCTCCAGAGGGAGGGAGGTAGTTAGCTCTCTGTGGTTCCGTAGTGAGAGAGATCAGAATCAACACCTCTCTGTCTGCCACTGGGACTCCAGAGATCCTTGCTCAAAATTGAACAACTTGGCAAGGCTTCTTTCTGCCAGATTTCATGGTCAATGGCTATAAAGCACATTCACACATATCCCCAGAATTCTGTGACCCTGATCCTGGGCAGACTGCTCACAGGGCTCTTCCCTTTGGCCACCTCCTCTCCCACTTCGGTTTTCTTTATTCCCTCTATTTAAAAAAAAATTATAAGAGTTGGCACACTGACAGAATAAGTGACTAAGAATATATATCCATAGTTTAAAACAATATTATAAAATTAACATATGTGTAAACACCACTCAAATGAAGAAATAATATATTACCAGCAGCCCCAGCTTGTCCTTCCCAATGCCAGCCTCTTTCTCTGTACCCTCAAAGGAACACTTCCTGCTGTCAGTAATCAGCCCCTTGCCTTTCTTTATGCATGCATTCTTAAACAATACAGTTCATTTTGCCTGGCTTTGTATGTCAAATAATTGGGATCATACTGTTCATACTTTTTGGTGCTTTTATTCTTTTGTAACACAATATGTTTGTGTGGTTTACTTAAGACATTCTGTGCAGCTACAGTTGGTTTATTTTGTTATTAGTGGCTAAGAGCAGGAAATCTAGAGAAAGACTGCCCAAGTTGAAATCCAAGCTCTAACCAGTTTCAGATGTGTGACCTTGTGCAAATTATTTCCTCTTTCTGCACCTTCATTTTAATTTACTGGAATTGATTTGGGGTATGGTATGGGTTAGGGATCTGTCATAGGGGACCTCCCTGAGATATGGTCTCTGAGATGGTGATTTGCACTCCTGTGGTTTATTGGAGAAGGCTGTTGAGAACACCCAGAAGGGAGTAAAGGAAGCAGGATTGGACAGAGGGAGAACTTGAGCTTGAACTTGAACTTGAGCTTGAGCAGTGAAGCACATGCTGCAGAGGCCTCGGCAGATCTCATGGGGATCTGTGCATCTGCAATGGCCCTTCCAAAATGCCTCAAATGGATAGATTGATACCATTGTATCAATCAGTCTTTGCAGGTGGACTGCCCATAAAGAGAGGACACAGCCTCGAGCAAGCCATCTTCCTTAGGCCAAGGGAAATTCCTGAGGCAGGATTCCACTGAGAGCTGTCAGCTACCAATACTCCTGGCAGCTGAGGAATTAGTGTCACCACCCTGAAGAGGACATCTGGGTGAGCATCACAGCATCCAATACAGGATCCAGTTCAATTTCTTCCCCTTGTCCCAGGACCTTTCTCCACTGACATGCAATATTACCTCATTCATACTGAGTGTTCATTCAGGAGTCTATTTCTCAGAGGATTTTCTCTTTTTCAATTCTGTATCATGGTCAGTTATTTAATTATAGGAAATTGATATCAACACATGTGTAGGTAAGTGTCAAATGGAGCAGGAACAAAAGGAGCAGATTTGACCTATAAGACAGCAAGAGATTCAGTGGTGTTCTTGGCCCTTTAGCACTCTCTCCCCCACTTTTTAGTATATGAAATATGTTCACCTGTCTTATTCTTCTGGGGTACATAGCCTACTACTCATCCTCAATTCTTACTGCTATGCAATCTTAGACTAGGTATTTAATCTCAATAAGCTTCAGTTTCCTCATAATTTTCTGTGAACATTTTAACTTAAAGTATGTGTTTTATTACCATTTAGCTTTTATACTATAGCTCGAATTATTTTTATTTTCCATTCTAGATGATGAATTTCATTCAGTGCAGGAATGATGGACCATTCACCTTTGCACCCCCTTCTCCTAACACATAGATTCATCATATGGATACAACAGAAATTCCAGACAGTGTGGTTCACAATGTAAAATCCAAGCAGCACATGGACTCATCAGAAAAAAATGGTTAAGTATATTTATACACAAGTCACTTGCAGCCTCTCTTGTTGATGTTGGCTGCTTTGGAGTGTCCAGCCATCATTGGCCCTCCTCTTCTCTGTTACATTTGTACTGAAGATGCTTTCAACACTTATTATTATGTTACCATGTCAAGTGACAGTAAGAATGGGCTCAAGAGAAAACAAATTTACTAGCGTAAAAATGAAACCAACAAAGTTACTTCTTATTTCCAGAAATTTCTTTGGGAAAGTGGATGTAAAATTAAACCAATAAAATTGGATCCCAGAGCCTAGCCCTTGCTTGTGCTGTGGAAAGAGGACACAGAGAGCCAACTGACAGAGCTGTCCTCAAGGCATGGGGCTCAAAGATGACTTGAGGTGAAGAAACTCAAGAGCAAGGGAGTTGTTTGGGTTCTATTCACGAAGTCAAAAAGAATTTTTCTCTTTGTTATAAGATTTATGTTGGGAGTCCCACGAAGTAGGAAGTTTTTCTTTCCCAGAACAACCTTTGTCTTCATTCAAAGACCATGGCAAAACTCGTGAAGGCAGAAACAGGCCTCCTTCTTTGTGGATTAATCTCCTAGGTAGTTATTTAGGTGATCGTATGACATGGCTCAGAAACTCAGGAATGTTAGTGGGTTAGTAGGGCATTAGGAAAGTAGGTCATACTGGCCGCAGTCATGCAAGAACAGGCCTGGAGAGTTTACTATTGTTCTCCTCCAGGCACAAGTGAGAGAGTTCATTATTAGCCCTGATGTGTGCAACTCAATGATGCCACAGTGACTTTTAGTGGCAAAGCTCTGGTTAGAAAGATGTTGCAGTAATGAGGTGAATAACAGAGGGCTAAGAATACCTGAGGATTACAGAGTGCACTGTATTTACTGCTCTCCCTCAGCACACAGCTGAGTGGTAGGTAAATCGAATCAAGTCAGCATGGTGTTGGCCTTTTCAGGTGTGATGCGATCCTTTATGGGATTATTATTTTATGTTTTATGCTGTCTGCTTTTGTATTCTCTTGCCTCAGGGGAGCTCCACATGTATTGGGTCTAAAGCAAAAAATGTGGAAAGACTAACATTTTCTTCTTTTTTGGAAAAGACTAAAATATCTGAGAAGGTCATCCTAGCAATCCTGATGGAGGAGGAGAAAGAGAAGTGTGTACTTGAAAAGAAAGAGACCTAAAAAGGGAAGAGAAGGTACGTTATGCAAAACCAGTAAAGACAGTAACATCTGAGTCTCTACTAAGAATGAAAACCCTGAACGTCCCTCAGATCCCCAGAGAAGTGACAGAACTCTGGGAAAAGTGTTGTATTTATATGTAGGAAAGTTAGATCTGTAGCTTCCAACCTGGTGAAGATTTCTGTGCACAAAGCATGCAGCTCTGCCCTTCAAAAGACCGTGTGGGCTTAGAAAATGGGTCTTTCAGGGACTGCAAGACCAGAGGAATGTTCTCCAAATGCTTTCTTTATAATGTCTCCTGGGAGATGGGGTGGTCTAGGAGCCCCATTAAAGACTGAAATTAATCTTTTACAACTCTAGGGGAACAGGGCGTAGGGTCACATTTAATATATATTTTTTAAATTTTATAATGGAAAGTGAACTTACCCATATTCTCAAGTTTATAATGTAAGATTTACATTCACTGCACAGGCCCTGGGGAATAAAAGGGGGGCCTGGGTTAACAGCAGTAAGTATTTGAGAGAGAGCAGATAAGAGATGGCTCTTATTAATGGCTGGTTGGGAACTTAGAATTTAAACTTGTTACTTATTTTGCTACGGGTCCTAATTTTAAATATAGTAGGCATACGACAGTGAGTGACTACTTCTCATCACATAAAGCTTTGCCTATTAATCTATATATGTTTTTATGCCTAAAAAATGCAAGATAGAGAAAATTATGTGAATGTGTCAAGGAAAGGGTTAAACTCCAGATGCATGTATGAAAACAGAGGAGGGTGCTGTACAATTCAAAGATTTCAAACTTTAACAAATGACTTGCTTATATGAACTGATGTTGGTTTAAATAAAATTTTATAATGAAAGGATGGGGATACTACTTGGTAATATGTGAAAATAATATTTGACCTGTAGGATTCTGAGTAGGCTGTGAAACAGTCCTCTGAAAGACAAAGTATTTATTGCATGGGGCATTTAGGTGTCCCAGGTTATCAGAAACTGGAAAGTTGTCATTTTTCTAGCATTTTGAACACTGGACAAAATTTGCCTGGAGTGGTACTTAAACTTTTGAATTTTGAAATAACCATACGGAAAAGAAGAAAAGAATTCCTCAAAACTGTTATAGTAAGATAAACTATAAAGAAAAATTATTGAACCACTGATGACAAATGAAACACCTTGAATTTCATCTTCAGAAGCTCTGTATTGAGAAATTTATTTAATAAGGTTAAAATATTGTACAATCCATTGGTTCCCCACCGTTTCAGCATTCTTTATCATCTCGTGGTCTCACTTTGCTTATAACCCAGCTTGGTCTCCTTGGTCCATCATTTTAACCTCTCCCTTGCCCCTTTTCCTTGGACTGCATTTCCTGGCAAGATCCTAACTCCAGATAATTCAACTGCACCTTGGTGGGGCCCCCTAAAGATGAATGAAGAAAAACACAAAACCATGCTGACTGGTGTCTCTTTAAATTCTGACTGGTGATCACTATCCTCAAGGGTCCTTTGCAGAAGCTCAGTGTCACTGTTATCTGCTGCCTTCTCTCTCTTTGTTACTCCAGCATTGCCTCCACACCTTCTCATGCAGCCTACTGACCTTGCTTCTTATTTTACTGAATATATACACAATTAGAAGAGAAATTAGATAAGCCACCACCACGTCTACCACCATGCCTGTTTCTGAGTCCACACGCCATGCTTCTGTTACAAGGAACCAAATGCCCGTGGCCCTGTCAAAAACAACCCCTTTGCCTGTGTATGAGAAGGGCCCGGGTTCATCACTGTAGCAACTGACCTTCTCTGTTCTGTTTCAACAACTTTCCTCTCTCTAGAGTTATGCTGTTCACTTTAACACTAGCACATGTGTCTATTTCAATTTAAATTAACCACAATTAAGTGAAATTTAAAATTCAATTCCTCAGTCACAGTAGCCACATTTCAAGTGCTCAAGTCACATATGCCTAATAGCTACAGTATAAGACAGCACAGGCACAGATGATAGGACATTTCTTTCAAGAGTTCTAATTAACAGCACAGTTCTAGAAGATTATTCTTATGTACATATAGCATTCTGTCATCTTGTATCTTAAAAAACTATAAATAAAAGCAAAAAAACTCTCTTGGCCTCTCTTCCTCCTCTATGTACTACTGTACTCCTCTGTCATCACAGTTTTTCAAAAGAGGATCTACACTGGCTTTCTTAACCTTTGTATCTCTTTTAAGCTCACTTAATTTAAGCTTTCATCTTCACTATTCTGTAAAATTTTTGTCAGTCACCAAATATCCGTTGCTAATTCCAGTTGTCATTTTCAATCTTCATCTTAATCAACCAGAAGCTGTGAACACAGCTGATTTGGAAGCCTGTTTCTTCACTTGATTTCCAGAACACCACTCTCTCTTGATTCCCTGTCTGCTTCTCCACTACCCTTCTCAATCTTCATGACTCTTATCTTCTGATTTCTTTTTCTCTCTACATTCAGTCCCTTAATAAGCTCATGCAATCTCATTGTTTTAAATACCCTCTTTACAAAGATAAATCCAAAATTTACATCTCTAGGCCAGACCTCTTTCTAAACTCCATATTTCTTCACCTAACTATTTCTTCAGAATCACCATGTGCATGCCTAAAAAGTGTCTGAAATGTAGCATGCCCAAAATTTAACTCCCACTCCCTCCTACACACAGCCCTGCTTCTCCTTAAGGGTTTCTAGTTCAATAAACAGCTAGTCCCCCTTCAGAGTGCTCAAGCTAAGCCTTGATTTCAGTAATGATCTTCCCTTTATCCCACCGATATCCGTTAGCCACTCCTGTGGTCTACTTAATGTCTATCTAAAATTCTTAGTTCCTCTTCTACTACCACTAAAGCCCAGGCCACCATCATCTTTCACCCAAAGTATCTCTACAGCCTCTTAATCCATCAGTTGGCCTACCTGTTTCTTCTCTTACGCTCTTACACTCTATCTGCACTTGGAATGTATTCATTTTGAATGAATGAAAGAAAGAAGGGTTTTTGCTAAAATACAAGTATTTTCATGTTACTACTCAGCTCATTGTGTCCAGTGGCTTCCCATCTCACTAAAATGATTGTCACAGCAGTGGCTTTCAAGTCCCTACTTGGTGTCCTCCTCCTGTGCCCCCTCCTTCCTCATCCTCCACCACTTCTGCACTTGGCCCCATGTGTCCTGCAGCAGCCTCTCCAGTTGGCCTCGTCACAGCTGCGTGCAGGCTCTAAACACACCCTTCAGAATCTTTCTCTACTTTGCACGATCCTGCTTCCTTCTGTTCTCTCTGCAAAGGCCCTCTTCAGAAAATTTCCTGATTAGACTATAAAAAGAGCAACCCCCTGGCACTCTCTATTCCTCTTTCCTCCCAATGGTATTCGAATCACCAGTTGGCTCACTCTGCCAACACTTTTTAAAAATTAGGCAGTGAAACCATCAAGATTAAATAAATATCTTACAAAGAAAGGGCAAGGAAAACTAGTAAAGAAGTGTTATACTTTCTTAATTTCTCCAGTTCCCTCCTTATTTTATCACCTATAAATCAGCCTGGTCTGTTATTACTTATCCTGACATCGTTTTTTATTCTAGTGTCCACACCCAGCCTCCTGAGCTTTCATTTCTGCGTACTTCTTGTACTGGTGGCTTCTGAACTACTTACTTCTCTCAAATGTAAATTGACTCAGTATAAGTACAAGCATTTGTCTCCTTCATCATGTCTTCTAATGTATCTGTGTCTGAACATGTATACAAAACACATACTATTTAATTTTAAATTGTTTTCTTTTTTATTTCTGCCTTACATTAAAGGTGTAGGGTATTATACAGAGTTCCACTAAATGATGTGTGCAAAGACATTATATCACTTTTGCATTTCATTTTTGGATAGAGGGAAATCATATAAAGTATTTATTATAATAAAGAAGAGTTTGGGTCTGTATGGTTGTAAACAACTAATCTAACCCAACTCTCCCATTTAACAGACGAGAAAACAGAAGCCAAGACTCCCGAAGACCATGATATGATGTCTGTGACATAGACAGGCTGGCTCAGGGCAGGCATGGAACAGCTTTCATTTGCTCCTCTTTTTTTGCAGTGGATTGCCTCAATATGGTTCATATTGTGAAATTAGGAAAGGAAATACCTGTTAGATTTTCCTGCTTGCCTAAGATTTTTTCTTTTGAAAGGAAGTTATATTCCTAATTGGATTATCTGAAGTTTCGTCAATGAAATCTTATTCCTAATTTTATTGCCTGAAGTCACTTCGATTCTTCATCATTTTATAGAAGTCTATAATTTAAGAGACTTGACATTTTATATAAAATAAAGTATGTCAGCTCACAAGTACATCCTTGCAAAGGGCCCTCACACAGTCATACTGTTGCATTGTTAGTTTTAAGTGTTTGGTTTCTGCTGATTGTAAAGTGAAACCACCCCACACTCTGTATTTCAGCATGAAATACACACAAAACAGTATTGTGGAAATGTCTCTAATTCCCATTGAATCACTCAATACTGCAGACATGAAACCAAGCATCACCCAGAGAAATCTACAAAATAGCAACTATTCAAGTGGAACATGTACACATGACATTGTTCACCAGATGGAAATAACAAACTAAGTCCCAGATTGTGGATTAAAATGTATTTTGCTTATAAACATGTTACTGGTTGAGACCCCACATCATGAGCAATACATGGCAGTCAGCTTTGAACAGTTTGAAACAAGAATTTCTTTTAAATAATCTCAAGGTTATCTTTGAATTTCACTTCACATAAATCCATAATTCTAGTTACTTATCATCAAATGTGTGTTATATCTGTGTTCTGATATGAGTATCCATAAAAATTGTCAGCAATATTTGTGTTTCTGCTACAGCATGAGTCCCAGCGCTCTATAGTAAAGTTACTTGGATATGTGCCTAGCCTCATTGCAACCCTCATATGTTTATTAAGCAAATATTTTTTGAGCATCTTCTATGTGCCAAGTGCTGGGAATATGGAGATAAATACGATGGTTTCTGACTCTGCCTTCAAGGGACTTCCTGCTCCTGAAGGAAAGAAAGCCATGTCGTTCACTCCAAATGATGGTTTAGTGTGATTCTTTGCACAACATATGTTTATAGGGTTGAGCAAAAGAGAACAGCAAGTACATTTAAGAAAAAAGTCACAAACATACTGGTAACGATGGACCCAGTAGTCCTAGCCAGGACCAGAACCTGAGAGCCTCAGATTTTTTTATGTCTTCTCTTTCTCAGTATCTCAATTTAAAATATTTATATATATCCTGAAAAGACAGTGAGAGTTCCACCTCCCTCTCTGGGAGATACCGAGAGATGCAGGGAAATGTTCCAATTTTAGGCATAAACATTGTGGCTTGAACCAAGTCAAAAACATTATTGTCTAAACAAAACTATAATACACTAAAACACTCTATTGCGTTTCCCACTGAAAGTATTGGATTAGCAATATGTTTCTTCTCAAAGTTTATTGACGATAAAAGCCCACAAATCAACCAGTCTAAAAGGGAGGAAATAGCCTGAAAATCATCTCAGCTTTCTCTTCCAGAATGTTCTCCTGCTTCCTTTTTAATTCCATTCTAATAAAGTGCAGACATTGGCTTTCCTCTTTACCTCCGGCTGGTGATCACCCCCAGGAGATGCACTCAGCAGCCTATCCGTCCTTTTCCTCCTACGTGTCCTCTAATTGGCTTCAAGCAGAGTTCAAAAGTCAGGAACACCCCACACCTCCCTCACCCCTCACTCTGGAGTGCTGCGGGTTCCACCAGCCCACCTCTGACATCCACCCATGACCCTCCCATTCCTAATGTTTACTCATGGAAACAGTCTGTGACTAACCCTTGTTGACCTCTTTTTTTCTAATAAAATATCATTTGAGCTTTTCACCATCTAAACGGTAAATATGGTGCTCTCAGCATTTGAGAAACATATATTTCTAAATATCTGTGAATGTTTCATGCTGATTAAAACAGGCAGGTGAGCATATAGACAGTTCTAATACTTCTTTGTTCTTTCCATATGTCCACTCAGGAGCACCTGACCCTGATGCCTACTCCCTTGTTCCTGAAAATCTTTCTTCCTTTGGCTTGCCCAACATTACACAATTCTGGTTTCACTATTTTCTCTGTGGCTGCACTGCATCAGCTTACTTGGTAGAGTCTGTTTTTTCTTCCGTGTTTAAAAATATTGCTGATTCTCTCTCCATTCTTTTACTTTTTTTTTCATTAGAATCCCTTTTACCCAAGTGACCATCTATTTGCTAATAACTCCCAACTTATATTTTCAACCCAGACGTCTCTCCTAAATTAGAGAACTAGTATCTCCTGTCTTCCGGACACACCCATTTGGATGACTTGTGGTTTGCCCCATCAAGCAAATCCAAAACTGATTCAGCACCTCCCTCTTGCCTCCAGATTCCCCCTTCTCTTGTTTCTAATTGGAACCACCAGCTACTTTGTTGCCCAAACATCTGGAATCTCTACTTATCTTTCTCTCTCAACCCTCCAACTCCTCTCAATAACCAAACTTCTTCTCCACTGACGTTTCAGTTGTCCATATGTCCATTATTTCTTATCTGAATTATTAGGAAATCTCATATCTTGCCTCAAGTCTTAGTCCATTTCCATACTGCAGGCAGAAATAACCCTTCTAAAACACAAAATGGATTATGTTATCTCTCACCTCAAAATTCTTAAAAGTGATGGCTTTCCATTACTGTTAGGGTAAAGGAGTTATAAGTTCTTCCATTAATGAGCCCCTACTGACTTCCTCCCACCTGACCTGCCTATCCTCTTAAGATCCAGGCTTATTGAACTTCCTTCAGTTCTTAAAAGTGACATGTTCTCTGTTGCACTGACTACTGTACAATTTTGTCCCTATTCCTGGAATACTCTTCCCTCACCCACATTGGAAGACTTTATACATAAGTTTTTACTTTGTAAAATACATAAAATGTATAAGTTAAAGGGTTATAGATAATTTTATTTATTTTTTGCCATAGTCCTGGTAATCCCCTGGAAGATATACCCATGTAAATATATTCATTTGTTCCTGTTTTGCTTGTGCCCGTGACTAGAATGTAAGCTCCATGAGAGCAGGGACTTTTCATTTGCCCTTTGCTGCCTCCCAGTACCTGTAACAGCACCTGTCATATCATATAATAGGTGGCTACTAGACATTTGTTGAATGAATTAAGTACATGCATTTGATACATTTGATCACCCTGTAGAACAAGTCAAGCCACTGGGCACTTGGAGAAATTATCAAGGCCGTTTTCTACTCCATGGTTTCTCCTCCTTTGTCTCTTCCAAAGGCTTGGTGATGGATTCTTAGGAGACAGTCACACATCATGGACAAAAGGGAAGCCTATTTGTTCCTCATTTTCTATAAATGACTATAAAGCCATGATTTTCCTAGAGGGAACATTTGTAAGGTATGTTTTACACATTTAGTTGTCTTGATAACAAAGCAGTGGCCAAAGTTCAGGGACAGGACCTGGACTGGGATGTAGCTGATATAAAAGGTAACCTATATCTCTTCTCTCCCTCCATTTAAAATATATATATAGTTTTTCAGCCTTTGTTTGGTTGATTTGGATTAACTTATCAGGTTCAAGAAACCTGTTTAAACTTTAAAAATACTAATAAAATCTAGTGATTATTTAGACACTCTTCTCGTCCCCAGTCTTTGCTGGAGGCCAAACACACAAAAAATAAGCAGTATAGTGTCCTATCTTGACAATCTTAAAGAGAATACAGAGAGAAGAAGAAAACATTAACTATTTCTTTCCCTCTTAGCTTTGTCACTAACATTTTGGGAGCATTTATAAGTTGTAGTTTCCTGAATGACTCTGAATAGAGGACATCCTTGAACAAAGTTTGTCTGATATTTTATTGAATTCCTCCTTTGCACCAGAAAGTATGTTCTGTTCAGATGACTCGAAGCCATAATTTCCATTTCCCATTATCTGTAGAGGGAGCCCTGCTACACCAGACCCCCAGTTTCTAGACAGTCTGTTGGACTCATCTGCTAGAATGTCCCATGAACACCTTGAGAACTCCCTATCCCTGAATTAAACAATGGTGGGACTGCACGTGAGTACTCTGTCTCTGTGTTCAATAATGCTGGCATCAAGCAAACAACTTAGTGTCTCGATCTAGGATATACCCCTTCCTGGAATTTAAGACTGTGAACCAATTAGACAGCTTATTTATCAAGTCTCAGCAGCTTCTTATCAAGCAGCTTTTTGATTCAAGACCTTTGCCTCAGTGTGCCCACTGATCCCTACCACCCCTTTCCTTGCAAAATGTGCCTTGAATCTCCCAGCCTAGGCCCTGATATGCTTTAGCTTCCCTGCTTAAATTTAGCATTTTCAAGTATTACTAAAACTGGGTAGTGTTCTCAAACTTAGCATAGCTTGATCAGCAGGTTTTTCTGGTAGTCTGAGCATTGACAGCTGACAACCTAAGTGCAATTGTTCAAATCTGACCTCATTACTTCCTTCCCAAACTTGCTCCTTGTCCTTTGATGACATTGGAATCAACCCAACATGGTCAGTTAGAGGCAGAATTATCGTCCCACCTCCAATAACTTATCAATCCTGAAGTCAATAATTTTGTTCCTTAAATATTTCTCAATTTTCTCTTTTCAGTTTATTGCTGTTGTCTTCCCACTCTTTTTTCCATCCCCACCCTGAGAATTCTAGGCAATTAATTCTATTCCCTGCCTGGAATGTTTGCAGGTTGGTATTATGTATGCTGCTTAAACTCCACAGATGCTGTCCAAACCCACATCTCCCATGTTGAGGGTTTAGGGGCCTTCTCACCCCTTCACCCTTCTCTACAGGTCAGAAAGAAGAATTTTCTGGGCTCTCTCTCCTACCTAAACAATTCCTCTCTTTTCTTAAAGAACTCTGCCACCACCTCACCCTCACCCGGATGGTTACTGTCCCGCTGCTTGTTAAATTGATTGTAACACAAGGAATTTTCTTAGCCTGTCCTGGAAGAAAGATAATCTGAAGCTGGGAAGATGATTTGGGAGGGGAATGCTTCTGCATGTCCAGAATCCAGCATTCCTTCAGAGAAAGCAGAGCGGTTCTCACTCCACCAGCTCCCTAGTGGTGACCATGAGGATGAAAAATAAAGAAGTGGTATTTATCAACATACACTCCCATGTGCACCTCATGATCTCATTGGCCACATTTTTTAATGTTTTCACCGACAGTTTGACATCCTTTGATTTTGCCTTCTTTTCTAAAACTAGCCAAGTGTCAAGTTGTTGAATCAAAACTAAAGTGTCGGGACCTTGGTTTGCAGAGTTCTAGAGGATGGAGCATTGAAAAGGAGGGCTTCAGTCATTTATCTGCAGAGGAAGCCCTGCCTCACACCCTTCTCATGGAAGAATATTTGAGCCTGAGCTGAGGAATTTCCAGGCCCTGTGAACTCAGAAATATAGACTTAAACATGAGCTGCCTATAGGCTGGGAGTTCTGCATGGAGCCCCTCACACTATATAAGGAACTTCTTGCTGCCCTTAATGCTTACACAGTTCAGTGTTATCTTGAACTGTATCATTGGGTCAACAACATGCTTAAGCATGATCTACCATGAAGTAATGATCAAGGTTTGGTTTGGGTTTTGTTTTTTGTGCCCCCACCCTCCATCCCCACCCAGGTCAGCAGATGACCATTCAAGAGGAAAGAAGATTGAATTATATGAAAGTCAGAAACCAATCCCAAAATTCAAACCTAAAGCATCCTTTTTCAAAGATAACAGCTTACATTTATTGAATGCAAACTACAACCATACTTACAAAACCTTTTGAGATAGATATCATTACTATATTAATTTTACTGATGAAGAAACAGAAAAGGCACACAGACCTTAGCTAAGCAGTGGAGCTTATATTTAAGCTGAGCCTAGATGCTCAACCATCTTTACCAGGGTTTCTCAAAATGTGCTCCACAGAAAAGCAGTCCCACAGGATTCTCCATAAAAATAATTCTAGAGTCATACAGGTCACCTTAATTCATGGCAATTCACCATGAACATTGTTGGAAAAAGGCTCTGCAAAGACCTGTTTAACTTAGTATTATACAAACTTTTACAGACTTATTGGAGCATAGCACACTTTTTGCATAACCACCCCTAAAATCCCAGCAAAAACAACTGCAGGGACACTAGTCCACCATGGTGGTAGAGGACAGGATTCCAAGCTCCCTCCAAATCCTTTCTGGTCCAGACACAACATATCACAAAGAAGTTTGTTCCATATTTCCCAAGTGAGTCACCAAATAGAAACTCCTTCACATGAATCTCTAAACATCTATGACAGATTTATGTACATGCATGTACATGTGTGGCCTTTGGCTAAGCATGGTTGGCAGCTCTCACAGGGTAGGCCCATCAAAGTCCTAGTACCTAAAATCACTACACAAAGTGCTAGATGTGTGGCTCTGCAGCTTCCTAAAAATGAAAAAAAAAAAAAATTACAGCAAACTCAGTCCAGTTGGCTGTCCTCAAGGTCAGCCAGTTTCTATAGGCAGGTGATTGTAAAAAATTCAGTTCGTGAATTCATAAAAGGAAATGATCATCTATAAATAAACAAAAAGGAAAATTCAACAGTTAATCTTTTCCCTTCCCAAAAAACACACACCCTACAGGCCTCAGAGAAACAACAATTCTCAGACACACGGGGCTTACATGCAACATTGTACAATGTTTGGAGCATACCTTGCCTCTAAACAAACCACACACCTCTCTGCACTTCAGGTTTCTCAGAGACAATGAAAGTCCCATTCCAAAAGGTTGTTATGAAGATTAAGTAAGATTATACATGTAAACTGCTTAACTCAGTGACAGCACGTAGCAGGTGCTCACTGAAGTTGGCTGTTATGAAGACAGTCTGGACAGTTTTGCAGAAACTTGGCCACAGGCAAGCCACTTCCTCCTCCCGGGAAACTTCTGTCATGTGTTGATAGTTCTCTCAACAGCTCCTTGGCCTGTCAAAGAAAGCAGTGGGGGAAAGGTGGCTTCCTCAGATGGAAACAGTGTAAGGCGGCGGCAAGCTAGGCCCGCCCTGACTCACGTGTTCTGACAGAAACAGGGTGGGTGTCTGATGCCAGGACTCTGGCCTCACCAGTATTAAAATCTTTTCAGGAAACAAATTAGAGTTCCCTGAATAAAATAGGACTTGGTACTAATCAGGAGGAAATATTTTTCCTCATTATGTTATTTACTAATGCAGGGTCAAGGTGGGAAGTATCTTTAAATGACAGTAAAAAGTAAAAAGTAGTAATAAAAACACAGTGAGCTTGTCCTGTACAGTCCTGAGTTAAGCGCTCTCCACACATTAATTCTCCAACTCAATGCTCACAGTAACCTAATGAGGTCGCACTCTTTTTATACCAATTTTTCAGACAAGGAAATAGATCCTAGAGAGGTCAAGGAACCAGCCAGAGGTCACACACCAGGTAAGTGTGTTGGTGCTTTGATCTGATCTCAGGAAGCCTGATTTCCAAGGTGATCTTTTAAATAATTGCACTCCTGCACTGCCCCGCTGGGCCAGACCCACTGTCCTGCTGAGATAATTCATTCCAACTCACCTACGAGAAGATATAAAGAGGAGCAGCTTTTGAATGATCAGAAAAATGACCAAAATGTTACCTTTTAGACCAGGACACACTGCTGTGTTTCAACACTTGCCTACATTGCATGGTTTCCAATCATAAGAAACTCTTGTGTTACTTGATGAATGCCAACAAGATAAAGCATTGGTTAAAAATCATCCTAAATGCAGATGACCTGTTTGTGAGTCTTCCTAGTTTCTAAATAGGGATTATTCCTCAAGACCACAACCTCTGTCATGAGTTAAGCCACTAGAAATCCTAGTATGTAATCCTTCTTAAAATGAAAGGCAATGATGAGGTTCATGCATCCTAAACTCTATGGATGTTAGGTAGAGAGCTTACGTGATAAACTAATCAGACTATTATAAATCTGAGAACAATGAAATCAACCCCGAACTTAACTTTTCTGAAACTAGAAGCCTTGTGACTGAATTTGTTGGTTATTAGTCTTGGCATTGTGAAGGGCTTGCCTCTCAATAGCAATTTTTTTTTAATGGACAATCCATTTATTTGACATATATGTTGCACTTCTGCACTGGATATATGAAGAAGTTAATAGGGAAAGTCCCAGCCCTTGAATATCCTAAATTTTAACCTGAAAATAAAAAAGTTAAAGAAAAATACTTAAGAAAATTTAAAACAAAAATATTGATGCAAAATGGTGACCACAACCAAATCACTGTGCAGATTATTTGGGCACCCATCTTATGTGGCCAAGCAATTTTCTAAGTTGATGCCACTGGTGTTTAGGCCTCATGTAGAATTGCTAAAGTTGATGAATATCTGTATTAGTATGGATGCAAAAGATGATAATCTCACTCGTTTACCTAGTGTTTTCTCTGTGGCAGACAGTGTTCCCATTCGGTCTTCTTTACAGTCCTATGACACTGGTGTGGAAAGTGAGGCAATGTGGCCGAGAGGCGCAGCAACCTGCCTGAGGTCATGTAGCTTGCAAGTAGCAGAGATGGAATTTGAACTGGAACATGTGTCTCCAGTATCTGAGAGCCTTACCACCATACTCTGACCAAGTGTTTCTTCCACAATGTCAGCTTCAAGCTCAAGGCAACTCCTAGTCATAAGGAGCCCCAGGTGAGGAAGTTTAACCTCTAGCCTTCCACTCAGGGAAGACTGCAGGAGCTACCCAGACTGAGAGTGACTGGAAAAGCTCAAACTAAGCGACCTAGGCAGGGCCTGCCAGGATGGCCCGACCTCATCGCACTGCCTCTTGCAAGGTGAGTGCCAGGTCAGGAAGCTGATGAGGCACAGACTCCGCCCCATGAGAGCCTCATGTTTTCAGGGAGAAATAAGGGTCTCTGACACAGGTGAGCCTCCTGAGGACTGCATCAGGTGACTGGTAGGGACTGAGGATAGAGAAGTCATCAGTTTCTGCCTTCCAGAAAATCATGTTCTAAACTTCCTTATTGGCAGCTATTGTTCATTCTCACTTCCCTTAGAGTTTCCTCAAATATCTCTAAGTATTTCATTTTCAAGAAATTTCTAGTATTACACATTGGTTCCTTCTTTATTAAACTGAGAAATGAGTTGACTATCAAAGTTAATTGGTCCAACCAGCCAAACAAGTTATAGTGAATCCTGTGCCTTGGTGTGTTGCTCTGATTCAGCCCAGGCATTAGTGAGGCTTAGGGTGTGATGAGCTGACGCCCAGCACTACTGATGTCCCTCAGCTATGGACTCTGGGACTGCTAGGCATCAACAAGTGTTATAGTTGCCAACGGCCGTTCATGAGCTGACAGTGCCAACACTACTTGGTGCCTTCACAACAAACTGGGAAGTCATCACCAAACTGCCTGAAGTACAGTAACAGGAAAATTAGAAGCATTCATTGATTTATAACTTTGCCAAGTAACTGTGTGTAAAATCTTGTGTTTTAAGGTTATTTTCAACACAACATTCATTGAACATTTGTTATGAACCAGGAAATGTGTCAGCTTCTTGCAACCCAAAGATAAATAAAACATGATGGCCACCAGTGAAGATGCAACTGGTAACACACTCTTACCAGTTTGTAGAAGTAACAAGTGTCCATGATAGATTCAAATGAAGGGAGCAAATCTGTCCTCTTTTCTTTTTGAGGGAGACTTAATTTGATGTTATCTTAGAGTGTTTGTTTATAAATAAATAGTGTTACCTTCTTAGTTGTAGATTTGGAACAGAGCAGCAAGGATCATACTGTTCCCAAAAGCAAAAAAGTTTAAAACATTTTTGATGGTGACAAAATGAGAATCAGTCTTGTTATTAGAAATAAAAGTTTCCATGATGCAAACTAAAGACATTCTCAAGTAAAGAAACATATCAGCTTAGAGATAAAAAACTTACTGATGTTTCCATGTGGGCCAATGTCTAATTGCCTAATTCAGGGACAGTTTGAACAGTGAAGAAGGATATTTATCAGTGGTGTTATGGAGACTAATAGTTGTCAATCCAATAGCTTATCTCCTTTTTCCCTGCTAAGAGAAACCTGTTTCAACTATCTGCATTCCATAGTGTGTCATGGGAATTCTGCCCTACAGTGATGAATTATGTATGACTGGTCAATTATGATATTCCTTTTTCTCCTTTGCTGGTGGTTGGTTTTGGGACTGACCTATGACCTGCTTCTGACTAGTTAGGTGATAGGGCTAGTCTACTAGGGGGGCTCCTGGGAAGGACATTCTTCCCTAGCAGGATGGAAGCATGGGATAGATACACTTTCTTACTGCTAAGGACTGAGTCAGGAAGGCTCCTATGGTATTGGGAGTTGCCCCTGCCCTGTCATATCCATGGTGAAGGGCATTGTTAATGTGGCAGGATCACCACAACCATGATAACATGACCAAACTGCTGAGCCATACTTACAACCAACCATTTCAGGACCTTCTGTTATATGAGATCACAATAAACAATTATTTACATAAATGAGCAAAGCACTATGTCCCAAACTCAAAGACAGCACATAGGAAGGGCTGAGATTTTAAACACAAATGTATCTAATTCAAAAGCCATTGGCTTGTTCCACTACGGTAAACTAAAGGAGTGAAAAACTAAGAAAATAAGAAATGGATATTAAATATCCTGGCTCTCTCCTTCAGAAAGTGTCCTGGCACACCACTAAAGTGAATATCCCTGCAGCTATACTGGGCAAGTTCCAGACCTGTTTAGGAGTTTCTGTTTCCCATGCCCTAAGTCAAGGTCAGCTGTAGAGCTACTGGCAGCATTCTGACTGGCGGAGTGTAGCTAAATGAACCTGAACAATGCTGCTTTAGGGATTCAAATCCAAATGCCAGAAGTATCAATAATTCTTAATAGTTTTCAGTCTAAACGAAATACTGTCTGAATAAGCATTCTTCATATTAAGTTGTACATAAATTATCTTCTCTAAAGGTTTCCCAGAGCAATCAAATAAATTTATTTGTAGACTTCTTGGAGGTATCCAAAATTTTGTGCAAATTATGTCAAATATTTTAACATCTTGTGTAAAAAAATTATGTCAAATGTTTTAACAACTTCTTTTTCCTGATAAAATGATGAGTCGTCTTGTACTGAAAACAGACGTGTGTTTCTCAGAAGTCAAAATTACTTTAAGAAGGGGAGAGCAGTGTGAGAGCTTCCTGATGAAAGAATAACATTCCATTGCCCTGAATAAAGATGACTGTGGCCTCAGGAGAAAGAGCAATTCCTGGGATCAATGAAAATCAAAACCATAATGAGATATCACCTCATACCTGTTAGAATGGCCATATCAAAAAGACAAGAGATTGCTGGAGAGGATGTGGAGAACAAGGAACCTTGTGCACTGTCGGTGGGACATAAATTGGTACTGCCACTATGCAAAACTGCAAGGAGGTTCCTCAAAAAGTTAAAAACAGAACTACCATAAGATTCAGCAATCCCACTTCTGGGCATTTATCCAAAGGAAATGAGAACCCTAATTTGAAAAGACATATGCACCCCCATGTTCATTGTAGTATTATTTATAATAGCCAAGACATGGAAATAACCTAAGGGTACACCAGGAGATAAATAGATAAAGAAAATGTGGTACAAGGAATATTATTCCATTTGAGAAGAATGAAATCCTGCCATTGGCAGCAACATGGATGGACCTTGAGAGCATTATGCTAAGTGAAATAAAGTCAGATAGAGAAAGACAAATTTTATGTGATATCACTTGCATCTTATACATGGAATTAAGAACAACAACAACTCATATTAAAAGAGAACAGATTTGTGGCAACCAGAGGCAGGGGGTAGGGAATGGGGAAATTGGATGAAGGTGGTCAAAAGGTACACACCTGCATTTATAATGTAAGTATGTCTTGGGGATGTAATGTACAACATGATGACTATAGTTTGCTGTGTGGTAGATTTGAAAGTTAACAGAGTAAATCCTAAAAGTTCTCATCAGAAGGAAAAAAATTTTCCTAACTATATAAGGTGATAGATGCTAACTAAACTTATTGTTGTAATCATTTCTGAATATATGTAAGCCAAGTCATTGTGCTGTACACCTTAAACTTATACAGTGTATGTCAATTACATCTCAATAAAACTAAAGGGGGGGAAAGGCAATTCCTGGGAAGGAGAAACTATCTGTTACAAAAGGCTTTTTCCTCAGAACTGCGCAGTGCAGAGAAAGAGGAGGAAAGAAGCATCTTAGAGTCTGGCTACTCCAAAAATATGGTCCAGCAACCAGCAACGCTGGTGTCGCCTCAGAGCGTGTGGGAAATGCAGAAGCTCAGGTCCCATCCAAGACCTATGGATCAAACCTGCAAGTTAGCAAGACCCAGCTAACAGGTGGTTCTTAAACACATTATAGTTTAAAAACAATGATTTAGAGCAATGATTCTCCATCTTGGCTGCACTTTGAATTCTCTGCAGAACTTAAAAAAATACTTACGTCTGTGTCCAACCCCCAGAACTTTTGATTTAGTTGTTCTGCGGTGCACTTGAGGCCCTGAGGTTTTTAAATGTCCCTAGTGATTACAAAGTGCAGCCAAGGCAGAAAACCACTGATTTAGTGGGGTGATAATGGCAGTTTCAGCGTATTTGTTCTCCTCAGTGACACTAGGAGGTATGTAAATGTCTCAGTTTTAGACCCAAAGCCATGAGGTTGTGTGACAAGAGAGTGCTTTGCGATCAGAGGCAGGATGTTCAACAAGTCAGACTCTGAGTGCAGGTGTCCTTTTTATGTGATATAGATAAAAAGATATAGATCTTTTCTAATATGAATCTTTAAAAATAAAAATGTTTTTTCTTCAAGGAATCTTTATATGTAAGAATAATTTTGTGCTCTTCATACCTATCTCACACTGTGCTGGACTATTATGTCTCATCTTTCCAATCATCCTGTATCCGCAACAAAGAAGGTGTTACTGTTCCTCTTTTACAGACTTTGCAACTGAATCTCAGAGACATTAAGGCATTTTCCTGAGATCACACTCTGATAAATGGTGCTGTCAGGATTTGAGAACAAGTATTTCTGTCTTCAAAGTTGATGCTCTTTCCCGAGATACAATCACTTCCACATAAACACATGTCATATTTCGAATTCACCAAATTTGTCACTTTCATAAATACATTTAAGATAAATCATTTTGAAAAGCAGTTATTTAATGAAATCACCCCTCATTCTCCTACTTTATACATTACAAAGTTTATATAGATTTTCCCAAAGGAGTGTAATCAAATCTCTGATTTTAACCTTTACTTGGGTGAATTTTAAAACAAATTACGAGGGTTACTTCACCTCTTTCCTCCCTGCCCTTCACTGTCCCCTCCTCGACTCACTCCTCGCTTCATTTAAAATGCAATAAAAGAGTTGCAGGCCAAAAGAAAACCACTTCATTATTGATTGCCACATGAGTATATCCACTCTCCACTTACTTGCGGAATAATAGTATTTGGATTATTATTGCTCTGTATGGGCTTAATGGGCCTCATGCAGTATTTTCCTAACAAGAAACCATGTGGGCCCAGTGAGATATTGCTGTTACCTGTTCTCAAATCATTTAAGAAGGGTATTTACACTCCAAAGGAAATTCCTCATCAGGAACACCTGTTTTCAAACATTCATGCCACAGTACATTATTTCTGTAGCATCAGACCAGTCCAGTCTCTGGGTCAAAGAACTGAGTCTGCCTAAAATAAATTTGTTTACTGACAAAAAGGATCCAGTAAGGGAAGCGACACCTCCAAAACATACTGAACAGCCCACAGATGGCCAAGCAGGTAAAAGTGATGCCTTAGAGAGTTCATCAAATGGCTACTTCACAGGCAAATACATTGTTCCAAGTACTTAGAAATTGACAGGCACAAAGTGCTGTATATGCATCATTCCACTGAATCCTCATAACGACTCTATGAGGAAGAGTCCAATAATTTCATTTTACAAAGGAAGATACTGAGGCTTGGGGAAGTTAAGTAATGTGCATAAAACCACACTGCTTGTAACTGATGGACCCAAGACTAGATAGAATGGCTGCAACCTAAGCCGACAGCCCATGTTTTTAGCCCAATACTGCCACTTACAGGTAAAGTGGGATATCACTTACTATAGGGATAAGATTTAAAATGGAAAGTCCTGGACAGGCCTGACCAGCGTCTGCTCCCCCTGTTCCCTCTACCCAACCCATCTCTGATTTTCCTTTAAGGAAATACCTGTGCTAACCATGTAGTAGTCATACAGTAACCACAATGTTTAAGTGGATTCACTTCCAGCTCCAAGTGATGGTCAATCAGATATTCTCATACCCTTTGCAACAATGGTTGGTGTACCTTGGCTCGATCTGCTTGAAGAACAGGAAGTACCATTGGCTATGGTAAGAAGTGCCACTCTGTGCCCTGGAGATGGACAAGGAGGCGTGTAGCCCCAGCTGCTGCTGACAGCTGTCTTTGTGGCCATGGGGCTACACCCTGGCTGAGGATAAAGCTAGAATGAGAGACAGAACCAAGACCGTGAGAATATGTCTGATGCTGCATCTTCCTTTGGCTTTCAGTTAAATGAGCCACTAAATCCACATTGCTTTTGAGTCCCATGACTCAGGTTTTCTGCAACTGAGAGCTCTTAACTGATACGTAGATAGGAATGCTGCATACTTTGGTGTTTAAAGTAACTTTAAATGATGGACTTACTTCTCCATCCGATTGTTTTAGTAAGGGCTTCATTGTGGACGTCTTCTGGAAGAGACAGGACTTACAATAGTCTCCAGACCAAAGCAGTAATCAGAAGATTGTTGTGCAGCTCATTTAGATTTTGTAATTTGAAATTCATCATGATTAAGGCATAAGAATAAAGGCCTCCACAGTGAGTCAATCATGTGACTATTCACCAACTTGTGTAACTGTGTGGAGCACAATTTATGTCAAACTCTAGGAAAAGAAGCTTGGCTTTCTGAGAATTTGGAGGAAACATTATCAGTCATAAGTACTGAGAGCAGGAAATGATGTTGAGAAATTAAATATGACCAAACTGATTGTCTCATTTTATTCAAAAACCATTTCTGCCATGAAGCTTCTCTTAGGAATTCAGAGAATTACAAGTATGGAGCGTGACTCAGTCTCTCCACTGACCTCACATATTGACAGTTGCAAAATCTGGTTCCCCACATTGGATCTCACACCCTACTGCAGCCCTTGCCATCGAAGCAGATGCCTCTCCAACCTACGTCCCAGTGACCTTTCTGCATGTTTCCCACTGGTGTCTCAATGGTTCTTCACTCCCCACAGGTAGTGGGATCCACTCTGCTCAAGTCCGGAGGAAACCTTAAAGTTGCAAAATGCCATACAAACAGCAAGAGGTGTACCAGCCAAGCGCAGACTGGATTGCCTTCTCTCCATGAGCAGGTCTATGATAAAATGGAAGGAATATATACATATATTTATGCATACATGCACACTCACATATATATTTAAGTATTTGGGGAGGAGGAAGATTGCCAAACACTTAACAAAATTTTCATTGACCAATGACTTGTGAAGAAAAGTGTACTAAAACCTGGGGAAATCAGGAGAGAAAATGTGTAAATTGGAGAAGTTAAACTGGAAGCCTAGGTTAAGATAAACTGGCCTTTGCCTCCAACGTTCTAGCCAGTTGAGTTGAAATTACTAATAATGGGTGAAGTAAAGAAGTCACACCATGCCATCCACTGGGACACCACTGGGGTTGAACTAGGAGTGTGTGCTGCTGAGGGTGCAAGGCTGAACCACACTCTCTGGGGAGGGAGTGTCTCAGCTAAAAGAACATATTTCAGAATTTGGGCTTGTGTTAGGCAATTTGGGCGAGGGATTAGGAAACAGAGCTTTACTCTGGAAACTGGATTTGTCAGGAGGTGGGGCAATTCTGCGGTTGGGTCTCTCAATTTGATCTAGATGAGGGGAGACTAGGGTGAAGCTGTAATTGGTAAAGAAGCAGCATTAAACTGTGGTCATGACTTAGTGTTCAGACGTGGTTACAGAGTGGCTGTGTTTGTGTCTTATTCCATCATGGCCACAGAGTGGCTTGTCTGATGTTGTGTTCTGTGAAATCATTTCTTTCAAAAAGAGAAAACTTAAGATTTGGCTGGGAGTGTCAGGCCAACCCCTAGATGCTAGGGGCAGCTTTTCTCTTTCTCAAAACCACTCAAGTTTTTTAGAATCCCAATAAATGAAGAAAAAGGTCCAAAAAGGCTGAGAAAGGAGACTTGTACAGTTATAATGTGAATGAGTAAGGGATTGTTTTATTAAGTTAACAGTAATTTTCATTAGAGCAAGCTCATAAAATTTGTCATCTTCATCATTCAAATTGGATAAATTGTTTACATTTTATCAACACAACGTTTCAAAATCTGCTGAACAAATATTCTTTATGTCACGAAAAATCATACAGAATTTTTAAGAGTCCACAAACACTTTGGCTATAAATGTTTATAAAGTGTGGGCTATTTGGAAACACATATTGTGATGTATGCCACAGTAAACCCGGCCTGACCCTTTTGAAAACCAATCAGACCTATAAAAATACATATGCCCTTTGAGTAAATAATATTGTTCATGGGATTTTATTCTATGTAAATATTTTTTAAAAGAAGAAGAATTTCATGCTTGAGATGATATCATCAAATTATAGTAATTATAATTTAATAGCATCCTAATTTCAAACAATAGCAGGAACTTTAAGTAAATTTGCATCTAAATCTCTTAGGTTGTCTACTAAGTCATAACTTGAATGATCATTCCTGGTTTTTGCAATGACCCATCAGAGTTGTCCTGCTAGAGTTGAATGGGTATTTATATCTCCACCTTACCAGTCATCGGATGTGGGCAGGGTCCAGAAGGGTATGACCTAGGGTGAGGTAAGTCTCTGCAGCAGAGGCAGCCACTGAAGGGTCTAAGCTGAAAGTCCTCTGCTTGCTGTACTCTGGTAGCTGCACAATGAAGAGGAATCTGGGGGCACAGCTCATGTGTACAACAGTCTGCCCCAAGCACTGCCGGGATCTGCTTTCCTCGTGTACATACAGGGCATAGCTCTCCAGAGTCCTAGGGGTCTCTCTTCCCGAGAGAAACTTGGGAGAACAAATCAAGTGGGAAGAATTATAGTCCCTTTTAGTCCCTCCCTCTGCAACTAGTCTTGGAATTGCAACTCATACTGTCTCCCTCCTCCCTTATCCCTTATAGATTTCCCTTTCTTCATCTGGCACCTCTGTTTGTCTTGGAGGCTTCCTGGTGACATAATCGAGACATTTATCCTTAAAGAGCTTAAAGCCTGATTACTGTGACCTTGTCAAGCCTGGATTGCTATGCTTGTCTATTGACCAACAAAACTGGGCAGAAGAGTGCCAAGAAATAACTAAATGGATCGCCTGAGTTTGACCCACTGGTGTGGAATGCCGCATAACATCATGTCCAATCCGAGGACACACTTTTCACAAAGGGAATGAAGGAGTCAGGCCGTGACCATAAGATCTACTGGTACTCAACACAGTACCACCAAGAAAGCTCTCATAATCCTCAGCAAATGTGTGAAGGAGGAAAAGACTTTACTCTGCAGATGAAATGGTTTAGTGTGTGTGAGTGATTTGAAGTATGGTAGGTGCTCAATACATGTGAATGGAATGAACTATAATTATGATGTACATTTTGTAAAACAAGATATTTTTAATTATTAATATTCTTCTTGCTATCTTTAAGCAGCATAGGAGCAGGTGCTTTCCAACCATGGAGAAAAGATGACTCTATATGAAAGGATGCAGATTTTTCTATTTCTATTTATATGTATATATGGTATGTTAATTCTTCATAGGGTTTTTAACACTACTGCACTTTTCACTCCAATCTCCTATCTGCAGGCTGGAAGAAAGGCTGATTATTATTCTTCCTTTACTCATCACAGATGAAAGAGTATTATGAAAGTATCAGTAGTATGGGGAGCAGTGTTAGCTACTTTATCAATTGCTTGGGTGGCAGGTCAGGTAAATCCATAATCTCTGCTCTGTAACAAAGTAGTCAGCTGGGTCTTGATTCCTTCCATTCTTTTTTTTCTTTTCTTTTTTTTTTAATGTTTATGGCAGCTTTATTTGATTTTTTTTTTGTTTTTTTTAAATTGAAGTATAATTTATGTACAATATTATATTACTTTCAAGGACAACACAGTGGTTCAACACTTACACACATTATTAAATCCTGACCCCAACTAGTGCAATTACTGTCTGTCAACATAAGAAGAGGCTGCAGAATCACTGGCCATGTTCTCCCTGCTGCAGGACTGTCCCCATGGACAACTTACACTCTGAGATTTTTATGCCCTTTTATCCTCTTCACCCTCCCTGCCCACCCACCTAATCCTTTCCACATGGTAACCACCAGTCACTTTCAGTGTCTTGTGAGTCTGCTGCTGTTCTGTTCATTTTGTTTTGTTTTGTTATTAGATTCCACATCTGAGTGAAATCACATGGCATTTGCCTTTCTCCACTGGCTCATTTCACTCAGCTTAATTCCTTCCAAGCCCATTCATGTTGTTGCAAATGGCAAGATGGCTTTCCTTCCTATGACTGAATAATATTCCATTGTGTATATGCACCACATCTTCTGTATCCATTCATCTACTGGTGGACACTTTGGTTGCTTCCATATCTTGGCTATTGTAAATAATGTGGTGATAAACATAGGGGTGCATGTATCTTTTTGAATTAGGGATTTTGTTTTCTTCAGGTATATTCCTAGAAGTGGAAATACTGGTTTTAATGGTATTTCTACTTTTACTTTTTTGAGGAACCTCCATACTGCTTCCCACAGTGGCTGTACCAATTTACATTCCCACCAACAATGTAGGAGGGTTCCCCGTTCTCCACATCCTCACCAATACTTCTTATTTCTTGTCCTTTGGACATTCTAACTGGAGTGAAGTGATATCTCATTGTGGCTTTGAAAATCATTTCCCTGGTGATTAGCAATGTGGAACATCTTTTCATGTCTGTTGACCATCTATATTTCTTCTTTTGAAAATGTCTATTCAGGTCCTCCACCCATTTTTAAAATGTGTGGTTTTTTTGAATTACTGGTGTTGAAGTGTATGAGTTATTTATATATATTAGATGTTAACCTCTTATTAGATAAATCATTTACAAACATATTCTCCCATACTCTAGGCTGCCTTTTTGGTTTTTGGTCAGTGTCCTTTGCTGTATGGAAGCTTTTAGTTTGATAGAGTCCCACTTGTTCATTTTGCTCTTGTTTCTCTTGCTCGAGGATGTATCCAGAAAAAACTTGCTCTTGCTCATACTTATGTTCAAGAGCTTTTTGCCTATGTTTTCTTCTAAGCATTTTATGATTTCATGTCTTATATTTATGTCTTTAATCCATTTTGCGTTTCTTTTATGTATGGAGTTGGATAATAATCCTTTCCATTCTAATAGGATGTTTGTTGATCTCAGTCAATGGAAAATTCAGCTGTAGCCTACAGAAAAAAAAGCATCTCACTTTCTACCTCTAGAGGGCACTACAGCCCAAGAACTGAGATAAGGTTCTCTAACCTCACTGCCACTGGAGGAGATAATTGCATTGTGTTTTGCTGTATTGTATTGAGTTGCATTAGATTAAATCGTGTTGTATAATATGGATTTATATGGTGTTTAATTGTCCTGCCTTAGAAAAATGTTATTTGCTATTATATTTTTTAATTGATGCCCTTAATTTTCTTAAATAACAGTGGCTGAAACAGACCCACAGACTCCAAGAAGGGACCAGCGATTAACAAAGGGGAGGGGTGGGGACGGCAGGTGGGGAGGGAGGGAGAAGGGGATTGAGGGGTATTATGACTGGCACACATGGTGTGGGAGGATCATGGAGAAGACAGCGTATGTAGCACAGAGAAGGCAAGTAGTAACTCTGTGGCACCTTACTACGGTGATGGACAGTGACTGCATTGGGATATGGGTGGGGACTTGATAATATGGGTAAATGTAGTAACCACATTGTTTTTTCATGTGAAACCTTCAGTGTATATCAATAATACTTTAATTTTTAAAAATTCTCACATGAAAAATAAATAACAGTGGGTGAAACTGAAGCACAATGAAGCATAATTCATCTCAAGAATTATTTGTCAGACTAATTTAGAAAGAGAATTTAAGAGTTGAGAAGGTGTAGATGATTCAGTCTATCTTGTGAACTGCTGCCTCCTCAGATTCTGGAAGATTGCTTGCTCCCAGTAGTAGGCATTCAAGGATGTACTTCAATGAATAAGACACTCTTCTATTCCATTTATGCTATTATCCAGGGGAACTTGGGCAAATTAATTAATCAAATAGTCCTCAAAGTGGGTCACCCAATTATTCATATTTAAATCATCTGGGTGTTTATTCAAAATGTTATTTCTTAAACTACCTGAGACCTAATAAATCAGCATTCCTGTGAGGTGATGATGGTGATGGTGGGGACTGTGCATTTTTAATAACATCCCATGTGCATATTGAAGTTTCAGAATCACTGGCTTTATCTTGCTCCTAGTCTATTTTCTCCCTTGCTTCATCTAAGGAATAAATGAATTAACTAAATCAGTTCTTTGGTTACAAGTGCCTTTATGCTGTCATCACCACTTGCAAGGAATGAAAAATGTCAGTCTCATAGCTGAAGTAAACTTCAGCCAGGAAGAACGAGGTTGAGTTCATTACCACCCATCATTCCCATCCATCTCTCACTCAGCGTCCAACAGGGCTCCGGATGTGAAGACAAGGAGCTGACCCTGACACAGGGTCCAGCAGCAACAATGGAAGAGGGGTGTGTACCCATTTGTAGTAAAGAGAAGCAGAAGACAGTGGTCTCAGCTCTATTCCAAAGTCTGATTCCTGAGCCAGCAGCATGGCATCACCTGGGAACTTATTAGAAATGCAAGTTCTGGAATTTCACAGAGTACTAACAGAATCAGAAACTCAGCACTGGAGCCCAGTAGTTGTGTTCTAACAAGCTCTCGGGGGAGTCTGCTGCACACTAAAGTCTGAGAACCCATGCTGTGTCTGTAGGCCGTCCACCCATACCTGCCGCCCAACCCAGGGTAGCTGAACCTAGACAGCCTCAGCCACGGCCCTGATGCCATAAGGCCCTGTGGCTTCTGGGTGTGCAATGGCGCAAGGTGGGGCCTTGTCCTCGTGAACCAACAGGATCTTTAGCAAGAAAACCCTCTTGGAAAATCTCACAGATCCTTAAATAATAATTTTAAAAAACACTCTTCTTAAACATAAGTGCTTATTTATTCCAACAATACCACTTTGAAGCAGAAGAAAAGAAAGATATTATCACCATTTTGTTCATGGTTTCCATGCAACTAAACAATGAGAAAAGGGCTCTGCTTTGTTAAGATTCAGGAGAAATTGTCCTTTTAAAACTCCATCAGAGCATGTTGTCTATAGGCTGAAAGTTTCCCCCAAATATGATTTTGGCCTAAGATGCTCACACACATGGGTGGGACTAGTGCGCAATGTTATGTCTTGCGGATTCAGGAAGGGCTTTGCTCTGTGTTTGGTAAACTGCAAAATAATCCATCACCAGCAAGAAGCACTCCCTTCTGTCATAGAGGGTTCAATACCACAAGGGATCATTAAAGTAAAGTTTGGCAACATATCTTTCACCTAATAATGTAGTCCAAAATAAATAAAATTATTGGCGTATTCAATCATTAATTTAATTAACCAACAAATATTTTTTAGTGTCTGCTGTATTCCAAGCACGATTGTAACCACTGAGATTACAGCAGCGAACAAAAGAGATGACAATTCCTGACTTCATGGAATTTATAGCCAAGAGAAAAGAGGTAAGTGAAAAGCATTAAGTGTTGTGGAGAAATTGAAGCAGAGAAGGGAGTTTGGGGGTGCTGGGTGGGGTGGGGTTGCAATTTTAAGTGGAGTGCTCAGTGAAACCCTATGAAGGTGACAATTCAGCATAAACTCGAGATAAGCCAAATGTATATCTCATCCGGAGGAAATATATGTCAGGTAGAGGGAACAGAACTGCAAACACCCTGAGTGACTACCAGGAGGTTGAAGTGGCTAGAAAAAAACAAGCAATGTGGTGAGGACTAGAGAAGGTTTGTGTGACAGGGGGCCAGGCTGCACAGACCCAGAGGCCATGGTCAGGACTTTGGCTTTTACTCTGAGTGAAACAAGGAGCCATTTGGACTTTTTAAAGCAGCATGAATGACATGGTCTAAACAGGTGATCTAAATAAGGTGCTGTAAAAGGAACACTGGCTACAATGCTGGGAATAGGCCATGGGAGGAGTGAAATGGAAGCAAGAGATCAGCTCCTAAGTTTTCCAAAATCCCTGAGTGAAGACAACGATGCCTCCCAGCAGATGGTAACATAGAGGTGCCTTCACAGGAAGGGCCTCCGGGGCCATGGACTGGGACAGTGTGGTTTGGGCCTGGTGACAGACCGGCTGAGGGGAGCAGGAGTCCCCTCTTCACTGGTGTGCACACCGCTTTGGCCCCTCTGGGGGTGACAGTTTTGGAAGTCTCAGGATTAAACACTCAGGCTTGGACATCAGCCTCTGTGTGCGAAACCTGGCAGCAGTGGAGGCGGCCAGAGGGCTGAAATCCATAGGGAAATCTAGAAGTCCATGGAAGGAATTTTGCTCAGTTCCAGGGCGATGTATAGTAAATGCCAGTGAAATATGGGGGTTACCATTTACCCCACTTCGCCACATTTCACCCCATGTGAGTGTCCACATCTCCTTTCACAGTGGTTCCTGGCTTAAGACAAAAGATTAAAGAAAATTAGGAACATGGCTGCTTCAGTGGCAGCAAGGAATGTATGTTGAAGTTTGTAATGGAATGAGCCATAAATAGGTTGAACTGGAGTGCACAGAAAGGAGAAACCAGTGTCCTATGTCCCAGACCCATAGCGTCAACATCACTGAGCACGGGTTCCGGCAGCCTCAAGTTCCCTGACTTTACAAAATAATTGGCAAAGAAACTACACTAAGAAAGATCGACAGGAACAATGGAACTCTCTGGCCGTAGGATTGCAGTGCAAACGTGAGCCTCTCAGGTTCAGCTTCCAGGGATCTGTATGAACAGGAGCCTGAAGTTAAAAAAGCCAAACCACTGCTTGTAATGGCAGCAGATGTGGAGTCTGGAGAGGAAGTGCTGATATGTCAGTTGATCCCTTCTCGTGCACTCAAAGCCTGGAAATGCATCTTGACTTCCAGCCTATAAGAGCTCAGCCTTCTGCAAGCAAAGGTTGTCACAGGACCTCAGTCTGGGTGCAAAAGACTAACCTGTCTGCAAAGTGGTGCAGTGGGTTCTCAGCCCCCATCCCTGCCCTCTATCTTCTTTACCCTTTCCCGAGGCCTTAGCTTTGCAAGGGATGCAGCAGCTGGTAAGACTGATGTGGATTGGTGTTCACACACAAAATTATGAAGAGGAACAAGAGCTTTCCCCACTCCTTTCTACCTCACGCACTGACTATTATTATAAACAACACTGGTCTCTAGAAAGATGAGGTAGGAATTAAAACTCTTCCTTGGTCTACTGCCCTTAATAGCTACAGTATTTGAAAACTCATTAAGTTCTAAACTCTTCTAATATATACAGCACCCTAAGAAGATTACACACATCTTGACATCAAAATCATAAAAACCTTCTGTGTGTGTGTGTGCACATGAGTATGTGTGCATTTGTATTTATATATGTATATGAGTGCATGGGTATAGGTTGGAAGTGTGCAGTGGCAAAACTGGCAACTACTTCAGGCACTAAAGTAATAGGTAACATGATTTACAATAGCCAGGACATGGAAACAACCACAGATGAATAGAAAAAAATGTGTGGTATATATATATACAAACAAGAAAATCCTGCCAATTGCAGCAATATGGATAGACCTTAACGGTATTAAGCTATGTGAAATAAGTTAGAAAAAGACAACTACTATATCATCGAACTTGCAAGTGGAATCTAAAAAACAAACACACAAAAACCCAAACTCATAGAAAAAGGGATCAAACTTGTGGTTACCAGATAAGAAAGATGGGGGAGGTAGAATTGGAGGAAGGTGGTCAGAAACTGCCTGAGGAAGAGGCACAAACTGCCAGTTGCAAGATAAATAAGTATTAAGGATGTGATGCACAGCATGTAGACTTCAGCTAACACTGCTATACAGGAAAGCTGTTAAGAGGGGAAATCCTAAAAGTTCTCCTCACAAGGAAAAAAAATTTTGCTTTCTCTTTTTATGATATCTATATGAGATGATGGATGCTAACTAAATGTATTAAGGTAGTCATTTCCCAGTATATGCAAGTCAAACCATTATGTTGTATCCCTTACACTTATATAGTGATTTGCATCAACATATCTAAATAAACCTGGAAAAAGTAATAGCTAAAACTTACACATGCCTGCTCTCTAACAGGGACTGTTCTAAAGGCTTTGTATGTTCACCGTGTTTACTCACTGAATCCTCTCAACATCCCTATGAAGTAGATACTGCTATTTTCATTATTATCTTGGTTTTACAGATGGGAAAATGAAGACAGAGATATATCAGCAGTGGAAACTGAATATGGATTGAGGCTACCAGTGACACAGTCCCTGGCTACAGGGACTCCTCTTTCCCTGGGGTCCATTTAAAGGCACTGGTCTGGCAAGACTACCTAATTCTGTGGTTCAGTTCCGTTCTGCTGACACTGCTGAAAGATGTTTCTGCAGCAGTGCTCAGACCTTTGCTTGCAGGAACATGTGGGGAGGTTGGGACCTTTGCCTGTAGAATAGAACATGACAGATTAGGGGAATGGAATGTCACATTTCAAGACATGTCTGGGGAATAAAAGATTTAGAGATTTAGAACACCGAGTTTCTTTGACTCCTCCTCTCCTCCCTTTCAACCATGCTTTTCCAACATTCGTTTTCTCACTGACAGGCATCCACATAGTCCACCAAAAGGAACCCCCAATTACTCCTAAAACTGTAGGTCTGCAAGACCTTGCAGGCACTGAGATGCATTTGTCTGCCAGCAGTCAGTCATAAAGGGTGAGCACAACTTAAATGTTAGGGGGAAGGTGATCTAGCATTAAAGCATTTCAACAAAGGTCTTCATCTCTATGGCAACTGTGTAATGATAACTGTAGTCACCATTTAATGAGGAGCCACTGCTCGTGGGGCGGTATCATCTGCTTTCACTAATCCACAAGATAACCTTACATGCTACTACCCCCAGTTTATAGACAAGGAAATTGAGGCTTCTGGTTTCTCCTCTGGCTGCCTTTATTCCAGCTACACTGGATTTTTCTGTCTTTTAATTTTCTCTCCTCCTTCCTGACACAGATCTTTTGTATATATTGTTCCTTTTGACTATAATGCTCTTCCAACCCACCCGCCTAACTTATAATACAGTGTAGAACTGACGTCAGTGTGTAATACTACGTTCATTAGTGTCATTTTAAGATAATGTCTGTCTCCCACTTGATACTCTGAGGTCATGAGAGCAGCTATTATGGGTGTATTTGCTCATTTTCATACGGTCAGAAATCAGTGCAATACCAGGAACATGGTAGGAACTCAATGCCTTAGGTTGCATTAATTAACCTGCCCAAACTGGCAGAGCTAAGAGTCCAACAAAGTCCAAAGCCTGATTTCCACTGTGCCATGTTGCCTCTGACATATTTATGGAACTTTAGGAAAAGAAATCAACCTTTAATTAATTGCCTAGAAAGAGACACCAAGGAAATGAAGCCTGACAGACAACAGCACAACCACATTTGCAAACCGTAGGCCTTGGGCTGAATGATGCTGTAAAGTCCTTCTGAGTTTGCGGGATGCCCTGTCCTCTCTACCTGTCTTCTGTCAGGGTTCTCTCTCCACCTACTTATCTGGACATCTGTGGTTTGGCTTGCACCACTCTGCCTTCTCTTCCCATCTCACACTTATCTTTAGTTGCCCTCAGTCCATGTTTGTCACACAGAGAGATCACATACAGATAGATAGATATAGAGATGATAGAGATGTAAGTATATACATGATATAGATAGATAGACATATGTATGCATGTCGATCCTTTTGGAAAGGATTAAAATGGAAAACGAAACCTTTAAACCAATTTTTTTTTCTAAAATATTTCCTTTATCTTTCAGTTTCCTTGCATTTTTCCTTTAGCTTCATCCCTTAGTTATAACTCAGGACTTCAATCTTTGAAGCATCAGTTTACTTTCCAAATCTTTGCCCTTTTCTCCTCACACCTCAGTAAACAGCAATAACAGCTGCATTTATTGAGCAACTATTATGTACATGGCACGTCGTGCTTCCCTTACATCTCCTTGTGTAACAGGGCTCCCATCTGAGGTCTCTACCAAGGTGCCCATTTTACAGAAGAGGAGACGAGGGCCCCAAGAGGCTGAGTAGCTTCCCAAGGGCACACCCCCTGTATGGAGAAGGGCCAGAATTCACATCAATCTGGTCCCAGTGTTTCTGTGTTCTTTCGCCACACTGAAAAATAGCTACAACACTTAAATCAATTTAAAAGAAGTAATAAAACTAGGCATCTTCCACGCCAGGGGCTGCTTCAACTCTGTGACTAAATAAGGTGAGAACCAAGCTGGACATCACCTTCCTCTTCATCACTGCTAACTTTTTCTCCCCCTCACTTCCCTCTCCGTTTGTTCTTGCATAAAGAAAACTAAGGGTACCTAACTGCACAATCACCTGGAAAATGTCTAAGAAACTAATTCTATATCACCTCTCAGAAGAATGATAAAAAGTAAAGAACATTGATTGATTGCCTCCTTTGTGCCAAGAGCTTTACATACACTAACTCATTTACAACAATGCAAAGATAGTATTTGCATTTTGTAGGTGAGGAGGGAGACTTAGACAGACTAAGAAACCAAATCTCGGCATTCCACTGTGAGTCATTTACTTTCCCTTTGTAAATGTTTTCTGGGCAATTTCACCAGAAATTCATTTTTAAATTACTACTTAAATACTGATTACTCCAAATCTAAGGCTTTCGGTCTCATTCCGTCTCTTTGTTCCCAACCACTGTTTTTTCAGTTTCTGGATCCTCTTCACAATCTTCAAAACTATTGAGGATCCCCAAGAATTTTTGTTTATATTGATTATCTTATCAATAATTACTGTGTTAGAAATTATACCAGAAAAAAATTCAATTTACCTATTTATTTATTTTAAAGAATAAATTCATTACATCATAATCTTAGGAATATTTTAGAAAAAATAGCTATATTCTCCAAAAACCAAAGCAAAACAAAGTACTGAAGAGAGTGTCATTGTTTCGATGTTTGCAAATCTCTTTAATATCTTAATAGAAATCATCTGGATTCTCACTTCTGTTTCTGCATTCAATCTGTTATAATATTGACAAAAACTGGCATATATAGTTCAGGAGAGGAGTGTTTTAGGAACCCCTTTCAAAAAAACATTTTTAGGTAATTGTGGTTATTCTTTGATACTACACCAAAGTTCTACAAGTGGCAGCTTCTTAAAGGTTAGTTGCCATGTAGAATCTGAGACCATATCAATGAACTTTTTACACACTGTTGTAATTTAAACTACCACCACGCAAATTTTGTGACATCATGTATGGTCACTTGGGAAATAATTGGTTTACTGAGTTATGCAGATCTCCCAGAGTTTAACACATTTCATTATATAATATCAAAAAATTACGTTTGTCAATATCTATCACCACTGTTCTCATCAGAAAAGCTCTTAAGTGTTGGGGAACCTCTTCTAAATAATCATTAAAACGTACTAAAAATAATTACATAGACCTACCATCATTAATCATTAGGTAATGCAGGTTAAAACCAGTAAGATACTACTACGTACCTAATAGGGTGGCTAAACATATCAAGTGTTGGTGGAGGTGGGGAGCAATTAGGATTTTCCTTTGGACAAAATGGGGGGCAGCAGTACAAAGGAGAATGAGGATACTTCTGAGAGTGATGCACATATTCATTACCATATGGTGATCACTTCATGGTGATCTGCATATGTCAAAACTTATTAAATTGTATGTTTTAAATATATGCAGTTTATTATATATCAATTATACTTAATAAAGCTCAATACTCAGTACAAAATCTAATTTCCAACTTAAAAATTCAAGAAACACCCTTAGAATATCCTCTTCCTTTAACTTCCACATTCTAGGTTGACAAGTAATACACATTTCACCTATGAAATTTGGTTATGAAATTCTCTCCACTTTCACTGTCACCACCTGCAAAGACAAAAGGACTGATAGGCCGAGTCTAGTACATGGTAGAAACTCAGTCAAATAAGAACAATCTCCATCAGAAACGCAAGCCATTCCAAGTAAATGTCCAAGCTAAGAAAGGTCACTGTGGTTACTACACAGATTCAGTTTCAAGACAAGCAAAACCATCAGCAGTGATAAGGAACAGATCCTCCATCCCAGGGGGTAAGGATGAAGGACTGCAGAAGAACATGAGAAAAATGTTGAGGTGAGGGTACATTCTCTATTCTCACGGCAATGGTGGTTACAGGGTGTATACGTTTGTCAAAATTCTAAGCTGTACACCTAAAATGGATGCTCCATATTACATAAAATTATACTTCAATAAAATTTATTTAAACAGAAAAAGAGATCATAGTATATGAGAAATTTGAGAACTACTCTAGATCCCTGGGATCGCTGGATCAACAAAAAATAAAAGCAGCAAAACTACAGATTATTAGCTATCAAAAGCAACAATTATCTGCAGAAATTAGAAAATCTACATAGCCTAAGCAAGAGTGGTTCAGATAGATTAATAATTAGTCCAGATCAGTATTTTATTCTACCTAATGAACAGACACGATGCAGGTGTTTACCCTAGCTTTGCCAACATGCTATGATCTACTTGACGTCACAAGAAGTTACCCTGGGAAGGACACCTTAGTGCAAACAGGATGTGCTCCAGGAGCTGCGTGTTGTGGCTGTAACCAACACGAGTTCAACTATATTATTTTCTGAAACTATACGAGCATGTATGCTTAGAATATATGACCATGACCCTAATGAAACTGGAGTTATTAAGGGTGGGATAGAAAGTAATTGTGATCCTTCTAAGAAAACAATAATCATCTATAACATATTGTTAATTCTGCATTATGTATGAGAACTTTTAAATAAAAAACTAATACATACATACACACAAACACATTATTACTCCCAAGATGACTACTGAGTCAAGTGTGTGCTGTAAGAACAGGATTGTTTGGGAAATGTAAGATAATGCAAGCTGTAGATAACTGTGGTTCTTTAGCAAGAGTACAAACATGAAGGGGCAAGTACAGAACGCGTTACACACAGTCTGTGCTAGTGAGAATTGTGTTGTTAGTTTAACATTCATACATCCATGATTTCCTGGCAATTCCTAAATTCATGCATTCCATTCAGGAACCAGACCAAATATTCCAGTTTTTGTTTAGAAATATGGTCACTATGATAATAAATCATTAAAGAATGTCCAAGTTACAACTTCACTTACAGTCCCATTGAACTGCTTATACTGAGATTTAAGTATATTGACCATGATTGCTTACAAGCTGTTGTTGTCACTTGGAATTAAATTTTTCATACATTTATTATTCTTATTAAGGTTATTTTATTCATTCTTTTTTAAAACTTGAAGACATGTTCTATATATGGCATTAGAAAGAGTGTGTGTGTGTTTGTGTGTATGGGTGTGTCGGGGGAGAAGAAATGGAGAAACAGATTGGAAAACAAATCAAGTTGGCTAAATGTCATGTTTATGAAACAGCAATCACTATCACATTCCACTGGATTTTTTACATTTTTGTACACAATTGCCAGGTTTAAAAAGCAGTAACATTTAGGGTGAGGAAATGATTACTGCTTGTTCCATTTATTTGATCAAATAATTTATTTTAATTCATTTACTCATTGAATGACTTCTGTTCATTTAAAGGCTACATTTGTTTAAAAACAAACTATAGAGCTTCTTACCTCTTAAAATCTATCAAAACACCATTTACCCTGTGTTTCTTTCTGTCAATGAATATTGAAAGTACATGTGCATTTGAAACTCCTCTCTCCTGTGGCAGAGAAGACTGAAGGGAGTTGATCTTGATATTGGAGACTGGGAGTCCTCAAGGGCAGATACTGTCTCAGCCATTGTGACATGACCATCTCTGTCTCTGCACAGGGGTTTTCAGTGACTGAATAAGCTGAATTCTTCCCACTAGCTATTACACTGTTGAAAAACTGTCTGCCCTGAAGACAAGAAACTCTCTTAGAGGGGGAAATAATGCATTCTAAATGGAAATTACTGTTATCGCTTCTCAATTAATATAATTATTTTCCATTTTTCAAGTTGCAAAAGCAATTATGTGGTATTTATCCCCACGTTAGGACAGATCATAGCCAGATCCAAAAGTCCCTGTTCAGCCCTACAATACACCGACAGGAGGGCTGAGGCTTTTTAAAAGTCGACCAATTGTCTAAAAGTCTTTAAATGACCCATACATCAATAATAGCATTGTTTTAGTTACAGTTTTGGGGGATTTTTAAAAGGGAATTTCTCTTGTCTTATTTTTTTCTCAACAAAGACTTTTTTTAAAAATCTAAGTTTAAAGTATTTTCATAGGAAAGTAATTATATGTTCCTTAATCTAAACAGGAAATGACCGTTTATTCTTCACATTCAAGATAAATGTTGGGATTTTTCCAAGAGAATTGATATTATAATTGTTGTAATTTATTAAGATCTTTAAGGTAAAAATTCCCAGTTGTAAAATATATCTATTTTAAGCTTTGCATATTGGAAAAGTAACTTACCATGTGTCCTCTTGAAAGCCTGGCTTTCTTATTAAGGCAGTTTCCTATTAGGTTTTGATTGGGAGTCCCCTCAGTGTGTGAGGCGACCCTGCTCCTTTTTTTTTTCTTTTTTTTTGGACAGAGGGTAAAAGGGTTTAAACCCAACTTTATTTCCATGGTGGCAGATCAATCACTAGAATCCCGTCCACTCAGAGCGAGTCCTGCTCCATTTTTTACTTCACTTAGTGCCTAGTTTAGGCATCAAGTACAGGCTCAGGCATGAATTGAGATGTAAGTCCATAAACTGATAAGAGTGGCTCATAGCAACTGGGTCACATAGTGTTAGAATCAGGCAATTTCCTGTTCTCCATATATTTTCTTCAAGTTACAGTCATCTGAAAAATATTTTTCAGGAGTAATCTAGTGATCTGTGGAAATGACCCAATCTAACCATAACCCACATCTCTGCTTTTCTCCTTCTTTTCCATTCCATTTCTCTGAGTCATTGCACACCTGCAGCAGAATGTTGGTTAGGAACACATTGTGAGCTAAGTATTTTTCTCAATTCCTGCTAATGATACATTGGTGTGTATGCATGCTTGTGTGTGTGTGCATGTGTGCGTATGAGAAAAAGACATCAGATATATTAGTTACTTGTGCTCTAAAATATACCACCTGAAAACTTGGTGGCTAGAAAAGGTGATGATCAGATTATACTGCCCTATATCAAGCTATACTATAAGGCTATAATAGTATGGAACTGATGTCAGTATAGCTAGACAGATTCATGCAACAGAATATAAATTCTAGAACCATGTTAAAAAACATACATACTCTTAGGGTTTGACAAAAGTGTCATTGCAAGTCAGGAAAAGTATGATCTATATTTATTTACTCAGCACATATTTATTAAGCCACCAATATTTGTCCATGGACCCACGTTTCTTGAGCCTCTGACATGGGCCTTGCATTGTTCTAGGCACAGAGGACTGAGCAGTGAACCTAGAAGTCAAGGTGTCTTTTTTCTTAAGGCTTATGCTTTACTGCAAGGAGATGTAAAATAATCAAGTCACTCATGACAATAAATATACACTCAATAATAGACAAACAGTAAAATTCATTCAGATATGTAATTGTCCTTAAGACAATAAAATAGGGGACTGTGTTAGTTAGGGGACTCCAATAAGATTGGAGGCCTTATTTGGGTTGAATGGCCATGAAAGTCCTCTCTGAAGAGGTAACATATGAGAAAGAAACAGAAAAATGAAATAACTAGAGGACAAGGTTTCATTACCTGCCACCCCAAAATATGACATGCCGTCCCACAGCTGAAGAATGAGAGCTGGTATTGGTTAATGCAGACCACTGACTCATAAGATATCCGCAGCCTCTCCTTTCACTGAGCACTGGCCTGGTTGTGATCCAGTCAGCTGAGGGTCCAGAGTTCCCTTAGAGTTGGGCCCAGTCACTGCTCCAGCTCAGTGGTTGATGTGGTGGAAGGACTACCTCCTCCCTTGCCTAGTGGACATTCTTAGGTTGCCACTGTGTGACAACATTCCCCTCTCATTTTTTAAATTAAGCATGTTATTTTGAGAAAATTGTTGACTTACGTGCAGTTGAAAGAAATAAACAGAGAAATCCTATGTATGCTTAACCTACTTTGCCTTTTCAAAACTTTTCTCTTTATGCCGAGTATGCTAGGATTTTTTATCCCCAAGCTCCTCTATTCCTGGAATGTTCAGGACTCATATCTACCTGTTGAAGCTCTGCCCTGCTTCATATTCTAAGTCAAGATCCAACTGCAATAAAATATTTTCACCCTCACCCTCATTAAAAAAAAAAAAAGAAAGAAACAGAAAAATGGAAAGAAAACAGCTCTGACAACAGCAGAGCTTTCTTGGCAGAGACAATACCAAGCACAAAGAAAATGAGGCAGGAATCAGCTTGGTCTGACCCAAGAAAAAAAAATCAAAGTAGGGCAGCAAGTATAGAGTCAGGATCAAGGGAGCAGAGAAACAATAGGGTCAAGGCGACAGGGAAGAGCCCCGCTGTGCGGGCCTCAGAGACAATACCTGGGAAATAGAGGCATAGCATATACGACAAAGAGCTGATGTGTTTAATGTTTAGATTCTATAAATCAATACAAGGAAGATGAGCAAGAAGTACAATAAACAAAAAAGCAAAAATACAGGGTGAATGTAAAAAGTTCAATCTTACAGGTAATCAATAATATACTTATTTAAAACAGGAATATGACTTCTTTTACCTTTCAAACTGGTAAATGTTTAAAAGAAAAAGAAGAATTGTAGGAGTATAAAACTGACACTTGTTTTTGAGAGAGGTGTATTCCCTTTCATCTGCCAACTTCATTTTGTAAAATGTATCTAAAAGGCATAATCATGGTTGAATGTAGTTATGTATAAACATTTACTGCAGTGGTTTTTATAGTAATATAAATTTCTCACACTAAGGAAATGATTAAATAAATAATGGCATATCGTGTGGTATAATACTGAACAACTAGTTAAAATCACATTGCAGGAAAAAAACTAAAAGACATGGTAAATTGTTCACAATATGTTTTATGTGATGACAGAAAATTATAAATGATGAGCCAAAGGTAATAGGATTTTGGTAAATATTCATACAGAATGGATGTCAATAAAGACATTCCCAATTTGTTTATAGTAACTACATTCAAAATTTGGAATTGTAGGTGACTTTTTGTTCCACAGATCTGTTTTTTAAGTTTTCATGTAGCACATGTGTAATTATGTATTTTTTATTACAAAATAAAAATGACATGTTTAAAAAAGAGTAAGTACTCAAAATCACAAGAAGTCACTGAGCGCCTAACTAAAGGAAACCAGTTGGAAACAAAACAGAATAGAAGCCTGAGGGATGTTTGCAGAAAAAATTGCAAATAAGGTTGCCCTGTAACTGATACAAACCAAACAATCCCCACAGAGTGCAGACATGGAGGTGGAACGTGTAGTTGAACAAAGATGTTCTGGAGCCTAGGAGCTATAGAGGCTGCAGGTCCTATTAGTCGTCAGTCAAAGGTCAGTCCTTACCAGCAAGGGGTTGAGGGGCTAACATGGCAACCACACTAACACCCACAACTGATACCAACTTACAATGTCCTCACACAGGAGGTTGGGAGCCAATAAACCCATCTGCCTGCTTCGGTCCATTTATTAAAATAACCCCCAAAATGATAAATCTGATTGTTCTCTGTCTCCACAAACCACAAGTTAAACAGATGAACCATCCAACCTTTTGAACATATAGAATCTTAAAATACTCTCTCAAACAGGTAATCTTTTTATCTAGAATGATGGTCAGTTTCTGAATTTGACATTTGAACTTGAAGGATGCTCCAACAGAAATCAACTAGACCTATTGAATTAATTGTAGGAATTAAGTTGAATTCCTCTTGAGAGCTCTAAGGTTTACACTTGTAAACTAACCTTTTAAAAAATTATCAATAGTTGCTTAACATGAGAAATAGTTAAATGATCAATGTACTAAATGTGTGCGTGTGTGTGTGTGTGTGTGTGTGTGTGTGTAAATAAAAGCACTTTGTCGTTCCCCAGCATTTGTCATCTAATGGTCTTAAGCCTTTGGTGCCCTTTTTGAAATTGGAGGTATTGAGGAAGAGCAAAGTCCCCAAATCCAGTTCAGCAGGTAACAATTAAATATTATTCATTTCTTCCTTTATAGTTTATTACAATAGTTTTCAAACTTTGATGTCCACCAGATTCTTCTGTGGAGCTTAAAAAAACACATGTGCCTGCAGTCCACCTCAGACCTATTAGATCAGAGTCTCCCAGGTGCTGAGGCCCACAGGTAAGGGACTTCAGCAAGTCACACAGATGGTTCTAGTGAGCCTCGAGGTGAAGGGCTGCTGGTAGGGAAAGGAGGTGGCAGAAGAACAGGAAAAGAAAAAACATTTCTAATTCAAAGAGAAAACTGTAAAAGGAAAGACATGTAAACAATGGCATTCAGTCCTAGGTGGCGTCATTTCTGAGGGACCTTTATAATCCGGATAGATCAGAGAGCAGAGAACAGAATCTGTCCAGCCCAGTGGTTAATGTTAGGGCACTTCTCAGGATGTGTGTCAAGGAGCAAAGGAGCGCTCCTATCTGCTGCTTCTAAGAAAGCAAACACTCCCGACATGCTCTGAGGCACAGGGAGTGTCTCAGGTTTCTAACACTTCGCTACTGTGGCAAAAAGGACTAATAATTAACTGCGCCTGGGGTTTGATAATCCTGAGGTGGGGCCTGCCGCGCGCTGAGCCCGGCAGCACCCAGCAAAGAGCCGTACCTGCCTGCCGCTCCTCCGCACCTGGCTCCCGCCTCCGCACAGGTGAGCGAGCCCTGACTTTCTGAAACCAGTTTGTGACCGACCAGGGGAGCAAACTCTCCGGAACAAGTCCATCCCTACATCTAAGGTAAAAAGGTCCTCGGGCTCACAGTATGAAGAACAGCTGCAGAATGGGGTAGGGAAAAGAACCCTCCTCATCCCCTCCCTGGAGTCAAGTTGAGGGCAAGTTAAGAGAAAGCAGAATTCATAGGCAGCCAGGCTGAGCATGCGCGTATCAGAGCAGCCCGGAACCTGGACGTGCCTTTTCCTTTGGATTATTTTCAGAGTACTTTTCCTGACCAAGGTAAGCTGCGGGGAGAGGGGAAAAGAAAGAGGGGAATGGGGAAAGGGCCTGGAAGTGAGCGTGACCCCTGAGCCCCTCCTTCCTTTCCTCAAGGGAAATGGCTCAAGGAGCACTTTACCTGGAATTGTTCCACCCTCAGAAGGATATCAGACCCCTGCATGAAATCCCCTTTCTCTGAGCACTCGTGTGGTTACACTGTTGTATTGAATAAACAGACTTGAAAGTTCTTTTTAATTGAGGGTTCAGTTAAACTTATTTGTTTCCACAAAGCGACAGGAACACCCCCCAAAAAAAATTGAAAAGGATTTCTAATATTTAAGACTTCACTAAACAATAAAAGAATAACCAGAGATAATAAAATGGGAATCCAAGTGTTAAGGATACAAATTCTGAAGTAGGAAAGCCATACATTCAAACCCTGGCTTTGCCACTTCCTGTCCCTTACCAGGTTAACCTATTCAAGCGTAAGTTTGTCGTCTGTAAAACAAGCATCATATAGGCCTTTGATGGGAAAACACTTAGCAAGCATTCTATAAATGGTACCTCCAGTTAGCATTAAAAAATAAGCAGTTTTGCTACACCAGGGAGGGTAAGCTAAACTGGGGAGACCAGATACTATGAGGGTACTAGAGCTGAACTGGTTTCCAGAAAGTGGGTCCAGGACAGGTGAGCAGATGGCAAGTGGGGAAAGCATTACTCTATGAATAGCAATGAATAACCTAGATTCTTGCCGCTTTTCAAACAGCTTACGTGGTGCCAAATTCAAACTTATTTGCTACTCAATCAGTTTCACTTTGGAAAAGTCACAATTATGTTACTCTGCTATTTCTAGAAAGAAAACATAATTCTATAGTAGGAGAGTTACACACAGTTCCATATTGTGGAACCCATAACATTTGAGTTTTTAAAGAGAGATTGCCCTTGGATAACTTTGATGAAATTAGACCATATGGTCTGTGTCTTTATATTGCAGTGCATATTGTATCATTTGTATTGAAGTGACACAGATTTTATTTTTGTTTATGGGTAAGAAACACAAAAGAAGAGTAACTGCTTTGTTGGTTTTTACTTCTTGAACATAAATGAAAGGAAAATGACCTTACTTCATGAAATTTTCTTTAAGAGTCACTTTTGTTTATGTTGCTATTAGTTTTACTAATGTTGATAACTCTGAGGAAGGGACAAACTTTGCAACTGCAACTAGCAAGGCATATACATTGATGACATTTTATCTTTTTTTTTATTAATATAAAACACTTAAATGGTTGGCAGTTGATCCTAGCCTAATATTATCGTTTTAATACATCCTTTTTTCAAACTGTAGACTTGAAATTCTCCAATGTAGATATAAATGGATATTGACTGGAGGATTGTGGATTGAATTTTAAAGGCAACCAAACTGAATTTTACTATGTTGTTGCCCTCTGGGGTTTGATTACATTTAGGGTCATTTGGCTGAAATCTTATAACAGAATCCAATCCATGTAAAAGAATTATCATACCAATGTTTACTAAGCAGTTTTCAAAGAGGAAATATACCTTCATGCTGAACAGATATTTCTAGAACTTCTGAAACCAAGTTATTTGATTTCATATTTCTTAATAGGCATATGTCTAAACAGTGAACAGTTAGCCCCATTTGAGATAAATCTACTTAACCATCTTTGAGATTAATTTATTTAACTACATGGCTGTGTATAAGTCTTCCTAGTTCAAGTCTATTTTAGTAAACATAAGTTTTTCTACTATTTCTCATGCATATAACATTTTATGATAAACTATTGAGTGTTTTAGTCAATCAAGAGAGAACAATGATTAAGAAAAAGTTAATTTCTAATTGTATTCAAAATAGTACAACATATATGCAACATGTCTTTTTAACGTTACTTAAAATTTCATATTTGATACTTGTTTTAACTTCCTAAATAAGAAGCATCCTATACCTTTCATGGAAACACAAATCTAATGCTAACGGTCAATTTACTTGTACAGACTCACTAGTTACAATGCAGATAGGGATTTCAGATTGTTAGAGATACATGGGCTTCATATAAATGTTTAGATTTTAAAATATTCAAGTTTAAGTTAACTGAAAATATAACCCCTGAGAAAGAATTTCTGAATATTCTCTCTACACTAAAGTCAAGGGTTAGAATAGGTTAGGTTCTGTTGCAAGAATTAGTCTGTCTTTGAAAGCTATCAACTATAGTGATTCATCACTTCATTACTTCATCTCAAGTCCCACACTAATACTACTGTTTTCTGTAGTTGAACATGCACCTGTGTCCTTCTTAAGGGTGAGAGAGTTATCTTAGTGCTGAGATAGTTGGAAGACTACTTCTCCATCTTCGTCCCAGAGCCTCAAAAATGGAGTTCAACAGGACAGAGTGCTGATTCTTCTGCAGCCAACAAATAAATAGGAAAAATGTCATGGTCCTTGTGAAATTGACCAAAAAGTTTCCTCTTGAAAACACAGATGAAGGAGAGAATCCTTGACTGCACCACAGCAGCGTTTCCAGATGTCATTGGCAGTCTGAGTAGCTCCCTCCGGGACTGAGGGGTGGCAGGATGCCTTGAGTCCTGAAGCGGCTGAACAACTAGCTTGTTTCTCCTCCTGCCCTGCTTTCCTCACCTCCCTGAGGGCACTCTGGGGAGAATGCAGCCATGGCATCAGTGCTGTGTAAATATGCAATGGAATATAAAGTTTTGGCATCTCCAGTTAGATTTCACAGGGACTGATGGCAAAGGCACGCTCACATAGAAGTCTGGTCATTTGGGCTACATTCGGTTTAGTCTTGTCTTAAACTCAAGCACTGTAATACATTTTTATTTGTATCCAAAACAGACGTTTCCTCACTGCAGCCAATTATCACTCAAAGTGATAGCTTTTATACTCCAACTCTCAACTTTGACCATCTCTGCAAATGAGGCACATTCTTTAGCAAATATATGGAGCCAAATGTTTTCCAGAAACCAAGTCAATAGTTTAATTGACTTCCTGTTTTCTAAGAATTGAATAATGGATACAACTACAAATGTTCTTATTTCCTTGAAGTGATATAGTTGTATATAGATCTGCTCTTTTCAACTTCAAGGTTCCAGGTCAGAGCTTAGAATAAACAGCTTAATTTGGGACTGAATACATATTTGTGACTTTCCATTGCCTCTTCAGGCCAAAACAGTTATTAAAATTAAAAAAAACAAAAAAAACCCTCCATGTGCAGCCCTTAATTTAATCTTACTTCATGATTGAAATATGCACTTGCCATACCAATGTGCTACTTTCTGTTCTTTTTTTTTTTTAGTAACTTTTATGGTGTATATTGTGTAAGGTGTGTTCCTTATATATGATTTAGAAAGTGTGTGAAATCAAGAAGAAAATATGATCACTCATAATTTCATAGCTTTCATTTTACTATTCACATTTTAATGTACCTCCCATATATTAAATATATTCATTATCTTATAAGTGTTTCATCTATGTACTTCCATATAAACACTCACTCTAGGAGATACAAAAATGAAGTACGCAATCACCCTGTTCTGAAGGAACTAATAGTCAAATTAAGTAAAATAAAGTATAGTTAAAGAAAGCAGTAAGTAATTAAAAAGCTGTAAATAATTTGCTGTGAAAGTTTAGAGGCAAGAGAAATTCTCTTTGGCTGGGGACTCTAGGGAAGTTAGCACGTGTATTTTTTTTTTTTTTAGCTCATTGTAGAATAATGACCATTTTGACGTCCCACTGGCCTCAGGAATAAGGGGTTGCCACTTTAGATAGAGGCTATACTTCTTTTATGTAGGTTAACATAGGAGCCGGCCCAAAGAAGGAATTCATGAAATAAATGTTGACTATACAAAGGAGATAGCCAAGTTTTCCACTTTTAAACAAGTAGCCATTTACTTAATCCATCCTTGGACACCAGAAGTTACTCTAAATGACTGGTCCATTTGAGTTAATTGGGGCTTGGATTCACCTCCTATCTTCTGGCCTCGTTTTGGTGACTGGCCAGTCCCAGCAAGCCCACACTGAGGCAGGGTACAGAGCAGGGGTAGGCGAACCGCGAATGCTCTCTGGTGCTCTCAGGTCGCCAAGTCGTCCACACACTGTTGGTCTCACTCCGCCTTCTCAGGATCCTGCTATCTCCTGCCTGATCCGACAGACCCTGCCTTCCTCGTCTCCTCCCTCCCCAGGTGAGCCACCTACATACTTCCGGGACTATTTGTTTCTCCAGGATTTAATTGTTATCTAAATTCCTTATCTGGGGCTCCATTCTGCTGCACAAAATAAAAAAATAAATGACCAAACCTATTAAATAAGTAATCTTATTTGATATACAATCTAAATAAATAAGCTCTAGCCCCAGGACCCAAGAGCCCTGTATGATTCACCCTCCCAGTAAAGTACATAGATTTGTAACAACTACCTTCCTCCTCAAGTTATAGTTTATGTTCTACCAAATGGTTGTGAACATCCAAAGCAAACCTTTAGGCTCCTAGACCTAAAATTTTCCTTTTCTCATAAATTCTCTCCATCTCTGCTAATCATGGCCCCTATTATCCTCCTCTTAAGCCTTTTAAGGAAACTAGCTTAGACCATGAAGTCTGCCAAGTCTTTATAATTTAGAAGATATTCACAAGGAACCTGCCTGCCAGTGTTTAAATTGCTATGATCATTGGTATTTTGATAGGAATTGCATTGCATCTGTAAATTGCTTTGAGCAGGATGGCTATTCTTCCTATCCATAAGCATGGGATAGCTTTCCATTTTTGTCTCCTTCAATTTCTTTCATCAATGTCTTATGGTTTTCAGAATACAGGTCTTTCACCTTCTAGGTTAGGTTTATTCCTAGATATTTTATTCTTTTTGATGGAATTGTAAATGGAATTGTTTTCCTGATTTCTCTACTAGTTCATTGTTAATATATGGAATGCAACAGATTTCTGTGTATTGATTTTGTAACCTGCAACTTTGCTGAATCCAGTTATTAATTCTGTATTTTTTGGTGAAGTCATTAGGGTTTTCTATATATAGTATATGGAACCATATCATGTCATTTGCAGTGCTATGTTGAATAAAAGTGGTAGGAGTGGGCATCCTTGTCTTGTTCCTGATCTTACAGGAAAAACTTCTAGCTTTTTGCCTTTGAGTATGATGTTAGCTGTAGGTTTGAGTATATGACCTTTATTATGTTGAAATATATTTTACTGAGGTTTTTTATCATGAATGGATGTTGAATTTTGTCAAATGCTTATTGAGCACCTATTGAGATGACCGTATGGTTTTTATCCTTTCTTTTATTAATGTGGTATTATCACATTGATTTATTTACAAATATTGTGCCATCCTTGCATCCCTGAAGTAAATCTCATTTAGTTATGATGAATGATCCTTTCGATGGAGCTTTGAATTCGATTTGCTAATATTGTATTGAGGATTTTTGCATCTGTGTTCATCAGGTATAATTTATTTCTAGTTTCATATTATTGTGATCTGAAAAGATGTTAGATACAATTTCAGTCTTTTGGATTTCATTGAGGCACTTTTTGTGTCCTAATATGTGATCTATTCTGGAGAATGTTCCATGTGCACTTGAGAAAAATGTGTATCCTGCTGCTTTGGGTGGAACGTTCTGTGTATATCTGTTAAATCCATCTGGTCTAATGTGACTTCAGTGCCTTTGTTTCCTTATTTATTTTCTGTCTGGTTGATCTGTCCATTAATGTTAGTGGGGTGTTAAAATCTCCTAATATGATTGTTTTGCTGTTTCCCCTTTTAATTCTGTTAGTATTTGTTTTAAATATTTAGCAGCTCCTATGTTGGGTATATAGATATTTACAATTGTTATATCTTCTTGTTGGACTGACCCCTTTATCATTATGCAATGTCCTTCTTTGTCTCTTGTTTTCTTTGTTTCAAAGTCTGTTTTGTCTGATACAAATTCTACTGCTCCTGCTTTTTTCTCCCTTTTATTTGCATGAAATATGTTTTTCCATCCTTTCACTTTCCGTCCTTAGATCTGAAATGAATCTCTTGTAGACAGAATATAGATGGGGCTTGTCTATTTGTCTGTTCTGCCACCTATGTGTTTTGATTGGTTTATTTAGGCCTTTTACATTTAAGGTAGTTACTGATGGGTATGTATTTATTGCCATTTTATTAATTGTTTTCTGGTTGTTTTTGTAATTCCTCTCTGTGCCTTTCTTCCTCTATACTCTTCTCATTATTTGATGGTTTTCTTTAGTGTTATGCTTGGATTTCTTTTTTTTCATTTTGTAACTATTTTGTGTACCTATTATAGGCTTTATGGTTGTGGTTACCATAAAGCTCATAGTTTCCTAGATGTATAACAGTTTACAAAAAGTTGATGGTTGCTCTATTTCAAACACAGCCTAAAAGTACTGCTTTCTTATTCTTCTTCCTCCTTCACACTTTGTGTATAAAATGTCATAATCTACATCTTTTACATATTCCTTGACTGATTTTCTGTATAGTTGATTTTACTTCTTTTGTGGCTTTTTTTTAACTTCGTATTTGCTTAATAAGTAATTGGTCTACTACCTTTACTATAGGTTTATTTTCAATGATGAAAGATATTTAGGCTTAAGAAATGTTTCCATCTACCAAATTCCTTTAAAATATCCTGTAACACCAGTTTAGTGGTGGTGCATTCTTGTGAACTGTGTTTATCTGATAAACTTTTACTCTCTCCTTAAATTCTGAGTGATAACCTTGCTGGGTTGTAGGTTCTTCCCTTTCAATATATTAACTATTTCATGCTTCTCATCTGGCCTATAAAGTTTCTTCTGGGAAATCTACTGATAAACTTATGGAGTTTCCCTTATATGTAACTGTCTGCCTCTCTTGTTGCTTTTAAGATTCTCTCTTTATCTTTACTCTTTGCCATTTTAATTACTGTAGGTCTTGGCATTGTCTTCCTGGGATTCCTTTTGTTAGGTGCTCTCTGTACTGCCGGGACCTGGGTCTCTGTTTCCCTCCCCAGATTGGGGAATTTTTTAGCTATTAGTTCTTCAAAGAGACTTTCTACTACTTTGTCTCTCTCTTCTCCTTCTGGTACCACTATTGTGTAAATATTGTTTTGTTTGTAGTTGTCACACAGCTCACTTAGCTTCTTATTTTTTGAAATTCTTTTTTCTTTCTGTTCCTCAGCTTGGTTGTTTTCCTGTTCTCTATTTTCCATCTCACTGATTGTTTCCTCTACTTCTGGTAGTCTACTATTCACTCCCTCCCTTCTATTTCTCATTTCAGTTATTGTATTCTTACAATACAGAATATGATTGTATTCTGAAAACCAGAAATAAGGCCAGTGTGGATGAAGTGTACTCAGTGAGGAAAATAATGAAAGGAGTAAATACTGAAGAGATTGATAGGACCTCTGGGTAATCATAAGGAGGATATATTTTATTCTGGTTCATTCTTGGAAGTCTTTTCAAGGTTTAATCATGGATTGGCAAAATCTGATTTGATCTTTAAATTATCATTCTAGAGAATGTGGATTCTGGTTACACTATGGATGTAGGGCAGCCAGTCATGAAACTGATGCTGTAATCCAGAAAAATGGAGACAGTGGCTTGGTTCAAAGTGGTAACATTGGAAATAGAAGCTTTTGAGTTCAGGTTATATGTTTTGGGTACCATCAATACAACTTACTTTCAGATTGAAGACTGAGTCTTAGTTTTGGTGCCTAATTGGGTAGATGGAAAAGAATTATGGAGGAGGGAATTCTGGAGTATGGGAGAAAGTCAATGGTTCTGTTTTGACTATGTTGTCTTTGAGATGCCTGTTAGCCTTCCAAGTAGAGATTAAGTAGGTAGTGGGATAGTCTGGAGCTCTGCTGGAATGGATTGGCATCCATGGAAGAAAGTATAGATAGCAAAGAGAGGATGGCTGAGGACAAACTGCTGAAACAAGCCAGCATTTCCTGATTATGAGTGAAATCAGTAGAGTATATTAATATGTTGAGGCCTGTGAGATGGCAAGAAAATAAGGCAAGGTTGTTGTGGTTTCTGCTGTCTTAAAAGCCTCAAGGAAAAAAAAGTGTTTCAAAAGGAAGAAACAATCAACCTTGTCAAATGCTGCTGAAAGGTAGAGAAAATGAGAAGCAATGAACCATTTGGTGAGAAATAGGCCATTGGAATGTGGGAGGAGAGGTACTAGGAAAATTAAAAGAATAGATGTAATAATCTGAATCCAGGAGGGAGAAAGTGGTGTTTGGACAGAGAGGAGAATCTCATTGGGTGGCATCAAATAACCCTTTATGTGGGTGATTAGAATGACAAAAGCTATAGGCAGAACTCTGATTTTTAGAAGCAAGAGTAAAGGATATGTGACCAAACAGCCCAGACTGACTCCTGTCAATGAGTAACTGGGATCTGCTGGGCTCATAGAGCATGCTGTGTCATTGCTCAGAGCCAGCCTGAAATACCCATGTAACTGATGACCTACAGACTTAACTTGCCTTGTTGGCTAAGCTGCTGTTCCTTCTGGCATGAGTCTTCCATGAGACCCCCTCCCAGTGATGTGCCATCAAAGAGGATGGCATTCCCAACTAGAGGAGCATCATCCTTTGAGCAAGAGGATATGAGTAGAAAAGGATATAAGGCAATAATGACAAACAGGTGGAAAGCAGAAAGTGGCATCATAGCAGTGTCAGTAACAGACTATGGGGAGACTTGATAAGGTCCTGCTTCTGCAGGGACTAGAAGGAAGCAGAAATCTGGACCTGTGGTGGCAGAGTCCTCATATGTAAGGGAAGTAATAAGAAGAGACTCAGTGGTGTAAGTTTCCCAAGACCAGGAGGCCTAGTGTTAAACAAATAATTATGAGTTTGAAAAGGTAGGTTTGGGTGGAATTGTTGAAAGCCTGACTTGGGCTGTTTTTGATAGGAATGAGATCTCAGGAGGGTTTGTGAGCAAGATGATGGTGTGAATGTCAGTATGGCATAAAAGGCATAAACAGCGTAAAAGAAAACTAGTCAAGCATTCAGCTTAGAGACTGTTACAAGTGCCTGGAGAGATATACTTTCAAATAGATTATGTAACTTCAAACTAACAATGGCCTATAAGGAATAATGTATCAGGGATTTTGTGAGAATAACTTTTCTCTTCATTTTTTCTTTTCTCCTTTTTTTTGGTGGAGGTGGGGGAGTACTGATATTCTCTTAGAGAAAGAGGACATGAAATATCCTCCACACACCTCACCCCAACCAAAATAACCTGATTTGGAAGGAAAAAGAGGAAGTTCCTTTCCCTCTTTTTCAAAATAAAAAATTCCACTTTTCTTTCTAGCCTACTTTTCTTTTCTGGCTATATCCCCTATAATTCTATAGGCTTGAAGCAATGGTAATCAAATATTTCACTTTTTTTCAAAATGAAATGACTAGAAAATATTATACTTAAAATCTCTGGTCACAACCTCATGCCATTTATATGAAGACATAAAGGAAGATATTATTCATGTCTGACCATAGTTTCTAGAGCCTGAAGGAGACTTGAAGGAGGTTACATCACACTTAATCAACCCTGTGAGTCAGAGTTTGATTTTAACTGCCTGGAAATTTAAAATTGTGTTGCAGAACTAACGGAAGTTTCAGCCAGTTGGAACTGAGGTGCTGTCATAAAAGGAATATGTTCCTTGCACAGAATCATACAAGAGAAGACTCCAGAAATAATCCAAAAACATACTTACCAAACTGGCCGATCCTTCCTTGCCTTGGGCCACTGATTCTGTAGTTTTTCAGGTTATGTAGTACATTCTCCTGTCTTCGGCACATCTCCAAACAGTATCCTAGGATTTCTTCGCTACTTTAGCTATATTGCCAAAAAAAATTTCAGTGACTGCAAAATGATTCTTTTGAGGATCCTGGAAGCCTTTGGGAATGTAATATCTTCTTAAAGAATATAACACTGAGCTGCTAAGTATACAGTAGTTTAAAACTGGATTTTTTTTCCCACAAGTCTCTAGAAATTTTATTTAAAACTATGGTATCAACAAAACATCTGAATTATTTTTCATAAATTTATGGAAATACTACTATAAAATATAAAGCCAGCAAGGTTTCAGAAACATTATTCTAGCCAGGCAGAATTCCTCATGTGGCTTCTCTTTTACCATTTTATATTTCTCAATAAAAAGCAAGCTCTGCATTAGGAAATAGCAGCTTCAAAACCCCAAGAACAAGAACATCTGTGCATTTCTAGAGCAATGGGACAGGAGGATAACATAAATCACTAAAACCTAGCAGTTATTAGAACTGTGGATAAATTGAAAAATGAAGAAAATCCTTAGAGTCTATTCCAAATTAAATGCTAACTAAAAATTCAGAAATGGGATTCTTTATAACAGGAGTTACAGCAAATTTAAACATACTAGAAACAGTCATTACCAGAAGCATAACTAATACAACCATCAACTGTAAAGTGATTATCAGCACTACTTTGATCCAAGATTTCTCTTACAAACTTACAAATCATTAGTATTTATCAGGTGCCAACATTGTGGTTTATATTGTACTTTCTTAGAAATATTGCTCTACCACTGTCTGCCTTTCTCTCTCACTCTCACTATCCCACGAATACCAATCTCTCAAATTGATTACCAAAGAGAAGACCGTATATCAAATTATATATTTTTGTATTTCTTCATTTAGTATTTCTTCACATGCCCCCTTTATCATATTTCTTTAGGTATTGTCAAAATTAAATGATATGCTCCTCTTCCTTATTTTCTCTAAATAATACGAAGAATATAGTTTTCGATTTAAAATGGGGAACCATATCAAGAGAAATAAAATGGATTTTTCCCAAAAGCACATATTAAGTAAAAAGAACAGAGGAAAATGCCCAAATATATTAAACCTATATAAGGGGTAAAGATGAGGCGAAGAAACAGCACATTATTATTTGTTCCCAAAACAAATTATTTTGTGAACAATCATGGAAAGGAGGTTTAGAAAATGCCATTTAGAAACTCCCCCAAAGTGAGTTGTAGTTAAAACTCTGAGCTATTATTTTCTTACAATTGACAGTTTTAGAGAACATGTCCCTTATCCTCAATATTAATTCCCTTAGACATAGAAAAAAAAATCTTTGAAAAGAATATTAGAATTGGCCAATTTATAGAAAATAAAAATATTTCAATCTGTATAACCTTTCACAAACTGTAAAAAAATACATGTTGGTGAAAAGAAAAAAGTAGAGGCCTTGAAGACCTTGCTTGTGTCAAATTATCTGTTCCACTACTTATTGAGTATTTGAAAAAGAGGTGATAACACACATATCTCACTGGGATTAAATGAGATAGTATCTCTAAAATGGTTCACATGCAGAATATATCCATATGGCATATGGTAAAAGAATATCCTTCTCTTTCCATCCTCTCCCAACCCAACCTTCATGCCCATACATGAAACACTATTCAAAAACTCACCCAAAATACTTGTACACACTAGGGACACACACACACACACACACAAAAACACCAATTTAAGTCAGAACTAATTTATGAATGTGTCACAGGAACATACCATTAACTTTATGCTAATGTTTTAGGGCATCCTCAGGTGATCTCAGAAAGGGGAAAAAGATGACCACAATGGCTCATCAGTGCTCTTCTTGGATCTTCATCAATGAGAGGACATTCATCACTGGGTAAATGTTTGCCTGTATTAGATGCTATTCCACTCGCCAGTCATTTGTGGATTATAAGCGTGATATGTTATCCACATGATCAATAATGTGAATCTCCAGCTGAGACACTGAATAAAAAGTTGAATAAATATGTTCCTAAAGACTGCTTGTTAAACCATAGCTTTTCATGGAATCATCACTGATATTTTACAATTAGTGATCTAATTTTACTAAAAGCTAAATTTCTATTTCAATAGTTGGCACAATTCTCAGGGGCAGCGTTAAGTAAAGGACCTAAGACTCCTCATAAATAATATATCCAAAGAATTATCCCAGGGCCCCAAACAAGCTTTCCTGTCCTCTCCTCTCCTGCCCTTGTTTCTCAGGGCACACTTCATCTTTACTCTTTCCCTTTTGATATTAGGTTATGCAGTAAGTGACTGACACCCCCAGCTATTTTCTTATGCACAGCAAATAGCATCTTACATTGATTTGGGAATAATAAAGAAGGAATTCAAAAACTGAGTGAAGAAGACAACTGAACCTGGCTGGACTAGAGCAGAAGCCAAGGAGGAGATGGTGGAATGGGAAGAGAAAAGCCAAGTGATCCTGGGACCTGGCCCAGGTCTTCCAGGGAGAGAAACAAAGTCAAATAAATCATAGAAGGAAGTGGCTATAAATGCCGCAGGACTGGGCAATAGGAAAGCAGAGGGAGCAATTAGGGTCAGATTGGAATTAAAGCCACAGCTGGAGGATAAGCATGGAATACAGGAAGTAGGAAGAACACATGAAGTAAAAGACAATGAATCCATTTATTCCTTCCTCAAATGCTTATTAACTTCTCTCCCCTGGGGACAGGTACTCCTTCAGACTGTGAGCATTCAGCAATGGATCCTCATGGGGTTGCCTCCTAAAAGAGGGATAGGGCCAATATGTACCATAAATGAATAACAATATACACTATTCAATGCTGAAAGGTATGAAGAATAAAAATAAAGCAGGAAAGGGAGTATTGCATAGTGTGGTAGAGAGCAAGGCTGTTATGATTTTGATGTCTAGGGAAAGCCTCAGTGAGGAGGAGCGTTAGGGTTAAAACCAGATGGGTGAGCAAGCAAGCTGTGCAGGTGCCTGGCTGGGAGCACTCCTGGCAATGGAGACAGTGCTTTCATAGCCCTGAGGCAGGTGCACGCCTGGAAGGTTGGAGGAAGCCAGCGTGGGAAGCAAAGGAGGAAGGACAGTAGAAGTTGAGGTCAGAGACAGGACAGGGCCAGAGTCTCATAGGCTACTGTGAGGCTTTGTCCTTCCTACATATGAGATAAGACACCATTGAAGGGTATCGAGTACATGAATGACGGGATCAGGCTGCTGCTGTGTTAAGAGGAGACTGAAGAGGGGATGAATGGAAGCAGAGAAACTATTAAGGACCTGATAGTCCAGGGTAAAGATGATGGCGCCTTGGACGAAGGTGCCAGCAGTGGGGGTAGAAAAGAAAATGGTTGGATTCTGGGTATATTTTGAAGGAAGAAGCAATAGAATTCCTAAGGGATTAGATGTGCAGTATGAAAGAAAGAGAATAATTAAGGATGATTCCAAGGGTTTTGGTCTAGAAGAAGGGAGTTTAAATCTTCTAATATTATAAAGGCTCCAGGAAGAGCAGTTTTGGGGTGTGAGATCAGAGTGCAGCGCTGGAAATGTTACATTTAAAATTGAGTAAGATCACCAAGGGAATAAGCATAAAGAGAGAAGATTCAAGACCCAAGGTTAAGAAAGAGTGAAATGAAATAGGAAACTAGAAAATAAGAAGGCAAAGCAGAAGTGCTTTGAGTGAAAAGTGGGCAAAATGAATATGGGACTGAACAGAGAGTAAAAGCAGTTATCTAGCAGGTAATATAGCAGGTATATATATATATATGTATGTATATGTGTGTGTATATGTATACATATGACACCACTTTCGATGTCAACTTAACTGCAGTGATACAAGGAGAAGAGGGAAGCTGGGGTGATGGGAAATTGAAATGAAGGACTGAGAAATTTATTTTTTAAACATATTAAGTTCAGGTTACTGACAATGAAGGTTGCAGAAGGTGGCATCCGTATAAAAGAAAAGGTAAAAGGGACAGAAAGGTCCTAGAGAGGGGTGAGAGATGGACATGGTAAGAGAGTAGGCATTGCTGACAGGACCTGAAAGATGGCAGTTTAGGCAGAGAAAACAGATGAGGACAAAGGTGAGGAAAGGATGTGAGTGATCTGCAAGGAAAGCAGGAGATAATTGAGTTTCAAGGTAGAAAGATAACAGAGTAGTCGGGAGAGACTGTGAGTAAAAGAGGCTCACCAAAGTGACCGAAGGGGAAAAACAGGGTTAGAGCCCAGTACAACCCCAGAAAGGTCCCCCTACCCCTTCTGCCTCCTCCCAGAGACAATTACCAAGGGAAGCCAGGTGTCACCATAGACAGTGGCCCTGGGTCTACACCAGTGTTCTTTTGGGCACATATACTTGCTGTGCAGTGTAGGTTTAACCAACCAGGAAAACAATTCACCACACTAGGAAGCTCAGAGAAGAAAAACTGCACAGTTTCAGAGACGAGCGTATGAGCCTGCAAACATACTTTCCTGTGATTGAACCCTGCATGGCTCAGGTCAGCTCATGAAGTCATGGTCCCCGTCTGCCCCTGCCCGCACATTGCTGCACTAGTCCTGCCTACCTCTCAGTCTGAGGTTACGGCTGTTTTCCTTAGTTTTCGTCAGCCGTGACCCAGCAGCTCTTTACCCCCTGGATTCCCGAGAAAGCAAGGACTTGCCACTCAAACCTTTAGACACTGAGCAGGCACCAGGAACCCACACAGCAACCCACAGTCCCCTGTCTGCACTCACTGGCATCTCCGTGAACTGGGACCTCCCTTCCCCAACAAAAACCTCAAGACAAAAGTCACGGAGAGGCTCCTGTCCCCTCCCGGATTCGTCTGCCCTCAGAGGTGTGCCTACTCTTCCTAACCCCACCGCCTGTCCACGTGTGTTTCTCTTCATTGTCTAGGTTCCTCCTGGTCCTTGAACCCTCAGTGTCCCTAGAACAGCTTCCTTCCACCTTCATAGAGCACCTAGTTCTGTTCTAAGGTGATCCACGTCGGTTTCATGGGTAGCCATGGCCAGCCAGGGGCACCTTCACATCCTGAGTCACCGCATTCCGTTCTTTTGCTCATCAAGACTCCCCACTGGAGCAGATACCTGTTCTGTGCACTGGTACTTACCAAGTCAACTTTTGTTTCCTTTTTAATTTTTTGTCATTTTCAAGTCTCAGCTCCTTACTTTTCCTATGAAATCCTCCCTGAACTGCTTAAGGGTTTAATTAGCCTGTGTTAAGTACTTGTGTATTTGTTCTTTTAAAATATTTATATCCTAATTGTGAAAGTATGATTATTTTGATAAGTTATTATATTGTATATATCTAGTACATAAGTATAAAATCTGAGAAAATATAGAAACATATACATCAAAAGAACAAAAATTATCCATAATCTACCCAGAAAAAAAATACACTGTTTAATTTTGTTATAGTCCCTATCTTGTAAAAATTCCATTTTACATAATTGAGATCATGCTGTATCTTGTTTTACACACTTGGCATTATATTACAAATATTTCCCCAAAGCATTTTTTAAAACTTCCTAGAGATGACTTTAATGACTTTAATTGTAGCATTCAATGATATAGAAATGTCATAATCAGTCCTCTAATTTTGACTTTCAAGATGGCTCCAATTTTCTGAATAGACAAGAGTTAGTTGACAGAAGTGGAATTACTGGCTCAAAGTATACAAGTAAATCTCATGTTATTGATTCAGATTAGCTTTCTAAAAAGGTTTGACGAGTTTTCTCTCTCACCAACAGCGTCAGGCCTTCTGGCCTGTCTTTACTGTCTCATGACAAATGCTTGGTCCCCCGAGGTGGAATGTAAACCCTTTTGAGGATAAGACTAAGCATCTTTTGCATCCTGTTTCCTGGGAGGGAAGGGGAGGACGTGTGCCTGGATGACTTTGGTATAGGAGATGATTTTAGGTGAAACATAGATAATTGTTCTTTATTTGAACTCTAATGGAAAATATTAGAAAAATACAACAGCACATGAAATCTTTGATTTTGCAAACATTATTGCTCAGGATGAACAAAAATTTACTTAAAGAGGAGTCAATTAGAAAAATATTGAATGACAACCAAAATTATGAAAGCAGTACTTGAATAATTAGTTTGAACAAACATCTATAGCCCTCAGCCAGAATGTATTAATCACTTTGCTACAAAATGCCTTAAAGTCAGCACTTGTAATCTTTTTTTAATCTCTGAAAATATTTTTAAAATACTTTCTAATCATCAGGAATATAAGAAGAGAAAAAAAATTCCAAAATTTGAGACCTATATGCATTCCCATTGTATAATTGTCCTGCAGTAAAATATGTCACACTGAAACCATCTGGTTTGGGGAGGATATTTCCAAAGGGTCTGTGATTCTAGTGACCCTACTTTTGTGTCATATTTTGAATTGACTGAATTGAGGACTTACAGTTTATCTTCTACAATCCAAATCCCTTTTCCATGTATTAATGTATTAATCCTAGTATCCATGTAGTATCCATGTATTAATTGGAGCTCCAGATGTTAAACTAGTGTAGCATTTACACAAAAACCAGACCTAACAATAGCATTTCTCAAAATGTGGAGCATGAGCCACCTACCTCCCAATCAGATGCCTGTTAACGATGCAGATGCCGGGCTCTGCCGCAGAACTAATCAGGCGATTCTGATGCACACTGAAGTCTAAGAACCACTGCTCAGAGAAGGAAAAGATTAAAATTTGGAACTTTTGACTACCTGAAATAAACAAAATCTTGGAGCCGGAGGAAATCTTTACAGAGTCACCAGAAATCATAATAATGCCACAGATCACCTACATGTCACAAATCTGGCAAACTCCTACACTCATTGATTTCACAAGTAATTATTCAGCTCCCATTTGGTACTAGGCATTGTTCCAGCAAACAAGACAGAAATTACCAACCTATTAATTTTTTATTTTATGCAGTACGCGGGATTGTTATTTTCCTGCACAGAAATACATGCAAATAGCAGCAATTGATAGGAAAATAGAATCTGCATAATAGAAATTTTGGTTTCAGCAAATTTCATCGTCTATGTATTTCATGAGCTCATATGATCAATAAAATAAGATGGCTCAATATTAACAGCACAGTAAGCAATATAGCATTAATGTCTTACTACCAGATGAGATTTCCCTGAGCCTAGAAATTTCCCTGGGTGAAGGGTGTCGGCATAAGTTAGCTTCATGCTCAAATAACTAAGGTTCCAGTTGCTGTTTCATTGCCTGGAGTCATCACCTGCTCTCATGCTTCACATGGCAAATGTTCTACATGAGCTGAGTTTTAAATATATATATATATTTAAAACTCAGCTCATGTAGAATATATATATATATATATGTATATATATATATATATATATATATATGTTGTTCCATGTGGTTGCTTTCAAAGCATTTTCAGTCCAAGTCCTAGGCTGAAGTCAGAGTACTTTAAAGGTGAGTAAATGCCAACCCTGTGTTTGAAAAAACATTCAAATCCAGTTTGGGAGTGCAGGTCAGATCTCACACTCAGAACCAGTTAGACTTTCTTTCCTACTTAGACACTTCGTACAAACCCCTGCAGGCAGCTCTTCCAGCAGCAGTCCACAAGGCATGTGTGCATTCCTGTCCCTAGTAAATAACTTTAATTAGCATGGCATAATAAATTTTAGCAGAAAGTGCATTATTCCAAATGGTTTCTTGCTTGGCTGGCATTGTTTGCTCAAAGGAATAAGTCACCCGCACGTCTGAGCACAAATTCAGCACAAGAGCCAGTGTTCCAGAGGCTGCTCCTACTTGGCCAGTAGAGCCAGAGGGCAGAGTTTGCCCAGGCTCCATGGCCAGGGTCTTCTCTTGATCCAAGGAACTAGAGCAAACACTGCATGCCCCAGTGTGCCCTGCAGGTAGGTCTAAAAAGAGAGGGCAACTCTCTCCTAAAGGCCACTGGATTCTTGTCCTTAATAAAAAATAAAGGGGCCCTCTCTGACATATTTTTGTAAGGACTCAGGATCTTAAAATAAGCCAGGGGCAAAAGTTTGAGAGAAGTTTAGGACCATCTCCTTTAACAATGAGAAATTTTTTTTCTATGTGGGGATTGTCTTTAATAATTTATTTTAAAATTCCCATTTTTCATGTTTGATGATCTGGTGAAAAATAAAAGAAATTTTCATTATGAGAAATTGGATATCAGATCTGTCACTATGTCCCAAAAAGGTCAATAATGTCCCCCCAGACACATGAAAAGGTCACTTATTAATTTTACTTTATATTGGATATTTTTCAATGAGCCTGTATTATCAACAGTCATTAAGCATATCAATATGATTGTTACTCCCAATAAAATAAATAAAATCTATTTATCCCACATTTACCTATTGTTTAAAAAACAATAAACTCATCTGTCTGCCCAAGATACACTAAAACTATTTTAACAGGAACTCTTGTAAAATAAAAATTCAGAGACACTATAGATATATTAACTTGTGCAGTTCACTTGAATTTCTGGATATGTTAATTCCACTGGCCAAATATTTTTTTCCCCTGTAAAAATAAGTCAGTGTTTAATTTTCTATATTTTATTCCCTAAACAAGTAATTAGTAAGAGCCATGAGCCAGAAGCTGCACTAGAAGCTGGAGTCTGGAATTTTGAACAAAAACAGACAAGAGAATCCGCAGATTGCCAATTTGAGCCTTCATCAGAATCACCTGAGGGCTTGTTAAACTAAAGATGCAGAGAGTTTCTGATTCAGTAGGTGTGGGCTGGAGTGAGTATCTGCATGTCTAACAAGATCCCCAGAGGTACAGACTTCTACTGGTCTGGGAATCACACTTTGAGAACCTCTGGTCTAAAGGCCGGATAAACTAAGTGTTCAGAAGGAAAGCAACACAGTTTTATGAGAGAATAAGGACCTAGCTTAAGCAGGGGGTTCCTGAGATCTGAAGGCAGAGTGAGCTAACAAGTTTCAGGCAGTGAGCAGGAGGGCAGTCCTGACATGGAGAGTCTGCCTGAAATCCTTACAGCCAGAGGGAGCAGAGTTCCAGGAAGCAAACTGTACCCAGTGTGGCTGAGGAAGGACACAGGGAAAAGCATCTCTTGAAAGGAGGCTAAGGAGGAAGAGAGACCAAGCAGGACTTGGCTGGTTGTAAGGATTTTGGTTTTTCATCCCAAGAGCAATGGGAAGACATTTAAGGATGTTAAGCAAGGCAGGTGATGTTTAGAAACAATGCATATACTCTGTGTAGAGTGTGGAGAATAGATGGAGGATGCTCAGAAGAGAAACAAGGAGGTTGCTTAATGCATCTTTTTCAAATGGTAGGAGAACCTGTGGTCAAAGTCCTGGCAGCGTTTCAGAAGAGCCCTGGAGGAGCCTGCGTGGCAGGGAGGCTCCTGCCTTTTGCTCCTGCCCATGTGTACGGCCTGAGGACCACTGACCACCTGTTGGGTTTAAGGCACTCTACAATCCCAATGGTCCAAGGGGCTGGAAGGCATACCAGTAAAATAACTGAAAGACTTCCTTAACAGAATAGCTAGCTCATTCTGTCTCCCAAGGGAACAAGAGACATCAGACTGAGGTCGAGGTAGCCATCCTCAGTGAGCACAAAAGCCACCAGCTGTTCACACACACACGGTGTTATTCTACAGCCAGCCTGCCTTGGCTCCAGTAACTACTGGTGGTGTGTTCTGTGGCACACCTGTGTTTACTTTTCAACTGGCTTGAAAAAAAACTTTTAAGGCTTGTATTTAAAAAATCCTGAAGTGAAAGTTTAACTCAAGAAGACTGAGAAGTAAGACCCCAGTATAAACTGGATACCCCCCTACTTGCTCCATTCCCTCATCTCTATACTAGCCCCACAGAAGCCCAGTCAGCAGCACCTCCCAAATCCAACCACTTCTCACCATCTAGACCAAGGCACCACTGTCTCTTGCCTGGACAACTGCAGCATCCTCCGAACCGAGCTACCTGCTTCCATACCCTGTCCTTATAGTCCTTCTCCCCAGCAGCAGAATGGCCCTTATTCTGTAGGTCACAGTATCCTGCTTGAACCTTCCTGTTGCAAGGAGGAATACAAAGGTTCCTACTGCAGACTCCTTCCCATAAGGAGTCTCTAAAGCCCAATGCGATCCAGCTTGGAGACCTTGAGAACCTCATCGTGAGCCACTCTTCCCTTCTTTTTGTCCTTCAGACATCCCAAGCTTAGTCCTGCATGAGACATGGCACTTGCTTCTCTTGCTTGGGACACTCTCCTTGATTCTTCACATGGCTGAATCCTTCCCATTATTGAGATTTCTGTTTAGAATTTTCTTTGTTCTCTCCGCAGCAATTAGCTACAAGAAACACACTATTTCACCAAAGTGGGAGTGTTTTCAAGTCCCTAGTTTGGATGAGAATAGATATATAAAACATGGTACTGATTTGCAAATAGCATGTGTTAGGGCTGTGAGCCAGAGACCACTCGTCTTAGTGTCTCAGGCCAAAGAAGGAGATTAGAGAGCATAGACTTGCCTCATTCTTTCTTCCCTGTCTGTGAGCTGCTTGGGCTGCGCTGCCTAGGGAGTCAGGGGCATGTGATAACAGAAACCACGGTCTGATATGGAAGCAGCTCATTTCAGCCACCAGCTGGAATAATAGCTTGTGATTTTTTAAAAAGCCTTTTTCATACAATCTTCAGTAGCCACACCATAGAGGGAAAGGCAATAAATATGAGTCTCCCCTCCTTTGAAGTTGCTGGAGAGCATGCTAATGTATTAAAATATCACATGCTGACATTTACCTTAATAAAGGGCTTCTCTTAAAAAGTCAGATATTGGATCTGGGGCACACTCCTGTTTTCTTAGAAAGTACTAACATTTTAGTAAATGATACAATCCTTCTTTCCTTCTCCTCTTTTATACCCTCTTCTATGTCTTATCAACATCTAGTAACATTGTTCTGAGTAGCTAAAGCCCCTCTCTTAAACAGTGGAGTTTTTAAAATCAAAAAATGCTTTGGGGTATTTTCTTTGTTTTGCATCTACCAACTAGCCCCTCATTTCAAGTTTCTTTTTAGTATTGTGAAATTATGCCTTAAATTTTAATCATTTTGTTCTTATCTGAGTTCAGGGAGTTGGGGACCTGAGAGATGCTGACACTTCTATCCATTAACAGCTCTCCAGGGCCATTTTCCACAGGGGTAATCTTGAAAAAAAATGAATGCTCCAGAAAATATGAAAACTACAAGATGGCCAAAAGCAGCCAGAGGGTGGTCATGTGGTGGAGGTGAGATGATTCTGATTATATTACCTTAGTGGTCAGATCACTAATTGGTTTCATGAATGTCCCCAGACTCCTCTTACTAGTGATTGTCCGCAGTGAAGAGGGAGTTAGGGTCTTGGCTAGAGCTGCTGGAAGAACAAAGCAAGCAAATCACAGGTCCCATCATTGCAGCCACCAGCAATGATTCATGATACTGTGGCAGAGTTGCTCGCAGTGCTAGAAACCCTTCCTTGTCAAAAAGGGCAGCCCCTTCCAAGGAAGTCAGGAGAGTCAGACAAATTCAGATTCCCTGATAATTCAGGGTTTGCATTTTCAGTGCAATCAAGATAGCCTGCCTCTCCTGGTCCCTCCCAACTTCTCAGCTTCAAAGGTGGAACCCAGTCCCCTCATTTGCAATTAAAATGTGAATAGCCTGCTTTGCAAGCTGCGCAAGCTCTCTATGCAAAGCTTAAAAGGCAGTCTTCTTTCCTCATCATTTGAGCCAGAAGAGGCCAAAAGCAAAAAGATCTGGAGCTTCATGGCTGCTGATGAAAGAGAGGCTGCAGAAGTTTGCAATTTTAATTTCAGGATTCAAGTTGACAGTAATGATGGTTAATGTGGGTTAAGAGAATTCTGCTGCTTGCAGGAATCAGTAATGTGGAATGATGGTGTGCCTTGGCAAATGACTCAGTAATAACACCCTACTTATTCTTTTCTCTTGCTCTCATATTTTGTGGTTCCACCTTTCCAAAAACGTATAGGAGTTTATATTATGTTTTTATGGAAGTAAAATTATGAAAATATTATAAATGAATTATGTACTTATAGAGAGTTTGGAAAGTATGTAGAACTACAACACATAAAATAAACCACAGTCTTAATTCCCAGCAGATGATCAATTTATTACCTTTACATGTTTAATTCATAGTTATCTTTTAAACATACATAAAGTTTTAAACTCAGCTTTTTTTGCCTACCATGAAATTGTTAATCTCATTGCTAAAATATACCATTATGAACAAAATCAGTGGGAGGGGGAGAACTAAAAATGTGTAAGAGCAAGTTACCATTTTTATTCTGCCTCCATTTTTCATCTCTTTGAAGAGAATCAAAATTTAAAATCTCTTTCTGCATATAAACGTGGCGACTCACATATCAGAATGCTGTTTCTCTGCGGCCACCATGGTGTAGTTCAGTGGCTGCCTGGTCTGGAGCCTGAGTAGTTTTCAAGTGTCTAAGAGACAAGAGTAACAGAAACTCAGAAAGTGCAGTCGTAGCCAAATAGTATTTTGGTGGCTACCAGGCTGTATTTTCCTCTGACGTTTACTTTGCGTCATGTGTCAGTCTCTGACATTCGTGTTGGGTTACAGCATATAACAGTATTCCTTTAGTGGATCCACATTTTAAGAACCATTTAGTAAAGAATGGGACTGAGTGTTTTGGTTTCCAAGAAAGTGATCGGATATACACTTAATTATGCTGTAAATCACTACCAAAAGAAGAGAGAGAACTCTTATTACAAATATTTGACATCCATTCCATCTTTGGATACAGGGAATAACTCACTACCACTGATCATGTGGTCCACTGTGCGTGCATATTATGCTTCAATAAAATTATTTAAAAATTGCTGCTTCTGGCCAGCCAAATAGTGTGATAAGATTGAGGAAGGCATTTCTAAGTCCCTTATTCATGACAAACATCAGAATGTGGGTAATTCCAATCTGCTGAGCAGCTGCAATTCAGGCCAGAAAGTGCAAAGTACACCTAAGCATTTTACAGTTAACTCTGATTCATTATTACTCATGAAAACCGAGCCCGGAGCCTTAAAGGAGCAGAAGCCCTGGGTCATCCTCTGCTTCCTTCCCTGATACTTGTGACCCCCCATGTTAAGTTTCTCCATGGCTAGCTCTCTTCCAGGAGCTGTAATGAATAATTCTGGGTGTCCATCAGCATCTCTCAGATCCTCTCTCTGCTCTGCCAATGCATAGTGCCAGCTGCCGTCCTGGAGAAACTTATAATTCTATGTGTCCATTTACCTGGAAGTCCAGTTTATTGTAAGTTTGTCATTCCTTAGTTTGTAAAAACACTATCCATATCCTACACTGTGTGATTTTTTTTAAAGTTCACTATGTATTATGATGCAGTATTTCATGTTCCAAAAAGCCATCCTCTTAGAAAATCAATGTCACATATCATACATAAGGTATACAGGCTGTTTGAAACTTGTGTCTACATCTTGGGAATCCCTGTGGCTTCTAGACACCACAGATTTGTAAACTAAGAAGACTGAATATGGAATCCATTTCTCATCACCCATTCTATCATTTTGTTAGGGCAACTGAACAGTTGCTAAACAAGTCTGGTTTAGTCTGGGTAGGGCATTCTTTGGTACTGAGAGGAAAAGATGCACAGATGCACCTTTTCTTTTCCTTTTTTGTCAGGGAGGTAGGTCTACATATAACATTTAAATGGACCCTAAAAAAATTTGTTACAATTACCACTGACAAGTCCATATCTATTAAATCAGTGACCCCTCTCCTGACTAGGGACTGCCTAGATAACACCCTAGTGATTTCCTTTGATTTCCTAAACCATATAACCCCTATCCTTATTTTAGGTCCTTTCTAGCCTTTAGAGCCTTCTATATATGTGGGGTGTTTGTCCATGGAACGTAGCCCTGCTCCTGCCCCTCTGCTCCAATAGTTGTGCAGTGGCCACACTCATCTTGCTGTCTCCACCTTGTCTTATCCCAAAATGTCTTTCATAAGCTCCCTAGTGACCCTTAGCATCATGATGTCTTCCTCTTGCCTAGAACCTTCAGTCGCTGCCCATTGCCTGCAGCCTGAATTCTCAGTTTCTTAAATGTTCATGATGTTCCTGCCTGCTTCTTCAGCTCATTGCTCACACCCTCCGTTCTGCATGTATACTGTTAGAATCCCAACTCTTTGAGCTTTCTCCACAAGGGCTGTAAAAATAGCTATATGTCCTTCTTAATGTTTTCTGTGACTCCTCACACTCTTGTTTGGATCTTACCCTCCCTTGTTCACTATTCCTTGAAGCTCTCATCTTCTCTAAGAGTGTGACTGAAGCCTCTCGATTGTGCTCAAGTACTGACGGCATGAAGGAATGACTCTTAGTACAGGCCTTCTGTTAGAGGACATACTCGAATCAGGCAGCAAATAGAGAAGATCATTTTGACCATAACTCCACAGCTCCTTATGTTTCTAATGCCAACAGGTCAAATTTGAATCTTGCAGGCTACATTTTATTCCCACTGTTGTATTAGATTTTTCATTGTTTCATCAGGGATGTAAAGTAATCATCTTCAACAGTTCCTCCAATAAAGTACATACTACTAAAATGTGATGTTTTAAGATAGTGCATTCACCATTGCTATATCTGTCCACTAACTTGTGATTATTCTTCTCATTCTTCACTTTATTTCACCATTAATTTATCTAGTTTTGTCTCCAAACCTTTTCTGAGCTTGATTCTTCTTCCACACTCCAAAATACTTGTAAGTGACATTCATACTCAGAAAGATCCTACCTGTGGTGAATAAAACATGGAACACTGCTGTGATATTTGGTTACCCTGTATTACACTTGTTTGATGAGTTGGTCACCTGTCTCTGTAAAGCTCTAGATAATAAATATTTTTGGCTTTGAGGGCCATATAGTTTCTGTCACAACTACTTAACTCTGCAGTTATAGCAGGAAAGCAGCCATAGACATTAAGCAACACATTGTGGCTGTATTACAACAAAACTTTATTTACAAAAACAGGCAGCCCTGGACCACTGTTTGCTGACTCCTTGGGTCATTTGGAGACTGAGTTCTGTGGAGGAAGATTTAGTGAGGTTTAGTTCAGGTACAGAAACATTTTCCAAGTAATTTGTTCTCAGAGAATAATTCTTCTAATTATACATGGCCCTGAGGTAAGTACTTTGGAGAATATTTGTACCATACTTTATTGTACACTTTTATCAGAAGCAGAAGCTGGGAATAAGATTATATAAAAATTTATTTGCTTTAATAACAGCTTTCACAGCGCAGCATATCAGGAGTTACATCCTAAGTGAACCATAAATTTCTGTATCTGCCCTGGCAGCCAGTAATGAGAGCTATAAACATGTCATGCTCCTTACCAATAGTACAATTTTTAGCAAATATCTATAGCAATGATTCCAAGGAATAAAATCCCTTGTGTGCTTAATGATATTTAGAAAAAAAATGTTCATTAACACTAAAATTCTAAAGTAACCCAGTTGGGAAATGGAATTATAGCATGGGAGAATTCTGTAGAACTTTTTTATGTGGTGATTGTGTGAAATGTATTGCCCCTTGGAAATGTGCACATCAAAAATTACAAGTGAGAAAAGTCAAGTGGAAGGGTATGTTTACATGATCTCAAACATAAGAATCAATATACATGAATTCTTTCATTTGGTATTCAGTAAATATTTATTAATAAGAGCCTATTATGAGCAAGTCTCTGCTTTAAGCACTAAGAGTACAGAAATGAATAAACTAGACTCAAATTTATGTCCATGTGGAGCCAAATTATTCCCTCTCATGGGAGGAAGACAGATATTGAGGATCAAAGAGATTTTAGCAATTGATGTATTTGGAAATTTAATATCATAAGATTCTCCTCCATAAAATTGCTTATATAAAATGTTTTCTACCTGTGTTTGATAGATTTCATTCTTTAGGAATAAGAATTTCTCTGATCATTTCATTCAGCCAGCATTTGTTGGGATCTTACTCTGTGCCAAGCCCTCCTGCAGGCACATGGGATATGGTATGAACAAAACATACAAACCTATTCTCATGGAGCTATAGTCTAGTGAGGGGGACAGAATGTAAGACACATAAGTAAAACATATACAAGGTTAGATGGTAACTAAGGGGCAGAAATAAGTAGCAGAGCAGGACTTGAATGTTGGGAGAAGGCAAACTTTTAGATTAGGTGGTCAAGAAAGACTCTTTCAGAAGGTGACTTTTAGTAAATGGTTAAAAAAGATGAGTCTACCAACAGTGTTACAGTGTTGGGAAAGGGAGCCGAAATTATTCTGGGCAGGGGGATCAGCAAGTGCAAAGGCCCTGAGGTAAGAATGTACCTGGAGTGTTCCAGGAACATCAAGGAGGCCAGTGGCTAAAGGTTAGTGAGTGAAGAAGAGCAATAGGAAGTGAGATCAAAGAGGAACAGCAGACCAGATCACATGTGGCCTTTTAAGTTATTGGATGGATTGTTGGCTTTTATTCCAAATAATGGGAAGATATCAGAGAGTTTGTGAAGCAAGGAGAGAGATGATCAGGTTTGTGCCAAAATAACTCCTGCTGTTATAACAGACTAGAGATACCAGGAGATATTAGGAGACTATTGTAAAAATCCTGGTGAGGACAATGGCTTGGACCAGCAGGTTAGGTAGGATAAGCATTTTGAGCTCTGGTGGCACAGAGAGGATTGAGGTGTGGCAGAGCCCACCTGCCATGAAGGAAAAGAAACTCAGGAGAAGTGACCATTCCTTGACTCTTGACTATTGCCAAATTCCCACTGGAAGCACAGACACACATTAGGTGCTTAGCTTAGGTGGGTTAAATGTTGCAAACTAAAAATCTTTCTTTCGTGGCTGTCTCCTGTTAGAGACACTCTCCTCACCACTTTTGCCCTCAGTCATTTTCCCTTCTCTGGTACTTTCTGTATGAATTAGCCCTTTCAGCATTTATTGGTGTCTTAAGGTGGCTTCAGTTTTCAATGATCTATGTTAAAATGACAGAATAAAAATTCCATTGAACCATTTCTTTCTATTTCATACCTTTATAACTGAAAGCACTACCGCTGCCTTTCACTGGTAAAGAGCCTAAAACTGATTATAACTGAATGTAACATTTTTTTAAGGGAACAACTTAATTCATTATTGAAGACCTATAACATTTTTTATGGAGACCAGAAAAATCTGCACATTTCATATGGACAGGTAAGCCCATCAAAAAAATGCAATACAGTTTGATTCATAGAAAAAAAATTCCATAAAGGTATAGAGAAGTCAGGGTGAGTTAGAATCTATAATCTGTCAGCACAAGAGGTCTGGAGAAACAGGTGAATCTTTAACTTGATTGTGATTTTATTTTTAGACTCTATCATGAAAGCCCAATCCTGGAACTTCTGACTTTCCAAGCAGTTTTTGGGATAGGAAAACATTTTAAAATACTTTAAATGACATTTTTGCTTTGTATTTTACAAACAGCATATAAATACCTTTTAAACAGCAATTCCACTAGAAATCCATCATAATGCTTTCTTACAGGTGCACCAGGGTGCAGGGAGAAGGGTGTTCATGATGACATTGTTTGTAATGGAGAAAATTTGAAGATATCTTATGTCTCTACCACTGGGGGGTTGTCCAAAAAAATTATGACTTGTATCTGTAAGAGTGTGACTTCATTACTAAAATGAATCAGATTTCAGTGAGTGTGTGGTATGTCATAATAACAAATCCGAAAATGCTAAAGAAACAGTTTGAAAGAGTTCTAATTGGGAGGTGTACAAACTGGCCTTAGATTTTTCTTTTTTCTTTCTTTTTTTTTTTTTTTAATTTGAATGCCTCATCTCTCCATTCAGTCTTGTATTCTAACAGGCTCACTCCACATCTTTACAATATCTCCCTGATCACAGGGATTATTAGAATTTTCTACCTCTGACTTAAATTTTTTTAAACTAGAGGGAACAGAAATTATCTTAGGCCACTGTGATTTGGCTTAAATCTGCAGATGGGACAAAAGGAAATTTATAAACTACTCAGAATTTTACTAGTGAGCTTCAATGATTTAGTTTGAATGGATATTTTAATTACCTTCCCAAATGTAATAATATACAGAAGAAGGAAGGAACTAATTCCTTTATAAATAATTGGACCTAATTTAAAATTATTTCAATATTGCCCTATATCTTAGATCTCTAAAGTATATTGTTATTATGTTATATATGATTTTAGATTTCTAAAATAACCATAAAAATATATAATTTAGGAAAAGTTCAAAACTTTAAGAAAAAGATTCTAATTCAATAGATTCCACAAAACTCATGAAATTAAAAAGTTTGTTTCCTTAGAAAAATGTTTGAATTTTAATGTTATGAATAGTTAGGTTGAGATGTCATTTCCAATTCTGTGAATCAGGGCTCAAGTGACAATACAAAAGTCATTTAATTTTTTTAAATTATGTTAATTACCCAATAAGGCTCTCATATTGCTAAGTCTTTCCATCTTCACTCACAGGTCAATAGACTTAGATCCAGAATTTCCAGATCTTCTGACTTAGATCCAGATCTGGCAGTCCATGGAGGATAGAGTACTTTCTTAATCTCTGATTAATTAACTAAACAAATAGTTATTGTCTACCATGTGCCAGACACTCTTCTAAAAGCTGGAAATAATGCAATGAAAAAACTAGACAGAATGTTGTGTCTTTACGAGGCTTACATTCTAGTAGACACACTGGAAACAAGAAAGTAAAATGTGTGGTAAGGCATTTGGTGACACGGGCTGTGGAGTGTAGCAAAGTGGGGAACAAGGCTCAGGAATCTAAGTGGAATTTAGGGAAAGGAGCGCTTGATGGAGGACCGAACGATGTGAGGGAGCACACCCTGCAGAAGTCTGTGGGACACGCATTTCAGGCAGAAGAGGGAAGCCTGAATGTAAGCCCAGAGCCCAGCTGGTGTAACCGAGGGACGGTGTGGGAGGTGAGTGTGGCAGGACCCTTGGGGGGGGATGGGAATCAGCGGACCATGAAGCTGGAGACATGACTGACAGGGGAGGTGCCAGGGTATGAAGGGTCCCGAAGATCATTGTGAAGACTTTAGCCTGTGCTTGGAATGCAATGGGAAGCCACTGGGGAGTTTTGAGTAGAACAGTGACATTATCTCAAAGGATTTATTTTAAAAGGATCTCTTGCTACTGAGAATATATGGAAGGGCGAGAGAAGAACGAGATAGGCCAGAAAGAAGACTACTGCAGTCATCTGGGTAAACAATGACAATGGCAGTAGTGTGGGCCGGAGTCGTGGTACTGGATGTGATGAGTGTGGCCATTTTAGGGATATATTTTTAAGGTAAAGCTAGTAGGATTCACTGATGCACTGGTGTTGAGTACTAAAGAAAGATTAAAGGTGACTTTAAAATTCCTGGCCTAAGCAACTAGAAGCATGAAGGTGCTGTTTTACCCAGGTAGGGAAGACTTAGAGAAGAAAATACTTATGGGATAATGATCAAGAGTTAATTAGGAACATATTGTTTGATGCCAAGTAGGCAGCTTGACATCTGGATTCAGGCGGAAGCTTTGGAATGGAGATATAAATTCAGGAGCTGTTAGTTCATGGATGGCATATAGGATCTTTGAGATCATCGGGGATGTTGGTGGAGATCTAGAAGAGAAGAGGCCTAAGGACTGAGACAGTGAGATTAGATAAATGTAAACAAGCCTTCAGGGTAACTTATTTAGTTAATCTCTAAGGAGATACCTTTTGAAATAAGACAATATTCTGATATTCCTTACAGGAGAGAATACAGCATTGTCTGGTAAGAGCTGGAGTATTTCTTCTTGAAAGCAAGAATTAGATAACCTCAGAAGAGCAGTTATATGAGTTTTTGATGTTAGGAGTTAACTGAAGTATAATTAGGTAAAAAAAAAAAAAGGAAAACTACACACTGACAACTAAAATGTAGACTCTGCATTGCATACTGCCATTTCAAGGAACAAATTATGTTTGGTTGTTAAAACCTGATTGGGAACCCGATCTCTCAATAATCTGAAATGTGAACTCAAGAGTGGGAGAAAGAGCAAAAAACTTTGTTTCAGAAGTGACTCCAAAGTAGGTTTAACAGCTAAAGAAATAATAAACAATAATGTTTACTGAATACATATTAAACACCTGGTCCTATGATATAACCACTATCATTCCTCAGGAGAGGCAGCTCAGGTTTAAAGGTGTTTGGCAGCTAGGAAGTGGCACAGCCAGAGCTGAAACACAGGTCTGTCTGATTCCAGAATCTGGAGTTTTCATTACACTCTCAAATAAGAATTGGGTCACTGATGTTTTCTAAAAACTTAATTTTTTAAAAATTTCTATATTTTCTTAATTTCTATGTTTTCCATATTTTCTATAATCACCTTAATTATATTATTACCTTAATAACAGAAAGGTTTACATATACAAGAGAAAAATAGATTAGAAAAAAATTCTACAGGACTGTGCCTTGGTAGTAATATTTACATTGTCAGAATAAGTGTTCAATCCATGCTTGCTAATTTTTCTTTGTTTGCCTGGACTTCCCTTCTTCTTAATATTTCCAACTTAAAGAAATAACTCAAATGTTATTAATTGGTTCAAAAATATCATTTCAGTTATACATTTTACCTTGTGCTTTTACCTACATTATTTTAATTGTTCTGCATAATAACTTTGTGAGTTAAATTTTTCCTGTTGAGAAATGAGGAAACAGCCATTAAATATGTCAATAGCTGCTCTTCTGATTTCTAGTTTAGTATAGTGTTTAGTTCTGCTTTGAATTAAAACAATTACAGAACAAAACTTCCACTTAATTTAAAAATCAGAGTTCAGAAAGCATTTTAACATACTATGCCCTCTGGTGGGCATGTTTTTACCATTATGAGTTTGCTGGTTATGGTTATTCTCAAAAATAAGTTTCAAAAGTAGAATTATTTTGTAGATAAATTGAAAAATCAAACAAATCCTAACTAGCAATTTATTTTTTTATCTATTAAGGCATCTTACAGACTTAATTTCTACACCTTATGTTACAATATTTACCTTCTCTAAATAATACAAAAACAATGTTTGAGATGTGACTGTTTCTTCCCTAGACTGGAGATGGTAAACTAATTGTTGAAGGAATGTTGGATATTTTCTGGGGAGTAAAACGGCCAATACAGCTGAAAATACAAGATGAGAAGCAAATCCCTTCTTTTACTGTGTTGAAGTCACCAGATGTCTTTTCCAAAAGGTAAGCTAGCTTTCATATTTTTGATTCCTTAGAAGATAATGCTTAAATTTACCTTTACTGCATATGTGCTCTGAAAGATGGGAATGCTAATGCTTATACGGTCTCCTTTAATCTCCCCAGCAACTCTGGGAAGCAGGTGTTTGGAAAACAGGGTTTGAGAGATTAGATAATTCATACAAGATCCCCAATTACCACGTAGCAGAACTGGACTGGATCTCAGATCTATGGGCTCCAGAGCTTGTGCTCTTGATGTCTGTGCTGTATGGCGTCTCTCCTGGAAGCCCCCACTATTCCTTCATTAGAAAGGATAAAACAAAGGCAAGATATCACTGGTCCTGGGAATAAAGTTTATATCTTTCCTCTTCTTGGAACAAAGGGCTCTTCCTGCTTTCTGGAAAGGAGACGTAATTGTGCTCTACCTGATTGTCCTGATGCTGTGTGCAAACTGCATTTGGAGCTCAATAAATGCACAGAACAGTTCTCTCTCTGAGTTTATGCAACCATACCTTAAATCAATTAGATGGGCTAATTGATTATTCTTTCATTATTCTTTACAAGTTTTATAAAAATTAATAAGTATTCCCAGAAGGAATCATGCACATACATCTTTTCTGTCTTCTTCCTCAATCCCCCCTTCCCCTAATTTTTAGTTCTTGACTTTCCAACTTCTCTTGCTTTACAAGACCTCCTTATACATGGGGCACCAAGCTTCTCCTCACCCATGCTCCCATCCCTAACTAGAGCTGGAATTCTGGCAGAAGAGAGGAGAGAAAGGGAGCTGCCAGGATTTTTCCTCAGCCTGATCTCTGGCCATAACCAAAGGAAACTGATATCATCTTGAGGGGAGCACCACTTTTCCTGTGGCAAAAACTAGAGCCCCACCAGGATGTGCACCATGCCAGTCTTTCTTAAACCTGATGCTCCAGCAATTCTGAACATTTTTTAATTCCCTACACATACTGTGCAGTATCTTACTTTCCTGACTCAACCTGGAAGACCACCTGCTTCTCAACACTCCTTTGCCTACCTCTCTTCTACCAATTCGCTGAGATTCCAGGCAGGAAACAGAAAGCCTTTTCTGACTCATCAGTTTGTACTAGATGCACTGATAACTTTTGCATATCACTTACAGAGCATACCATTAATTGCACTTTTATGCCTAAGAGCTCCATGAGGGTAGGGAGCCTTGTTCCTCTTTATTATCCCAATGCTCAGCAGTGCCACAAAGAGGGGATTCAAAAAATACTGAAAGAAGGCCCCAGAAGCCTGGTGGGTAAAGTACCTCTGCTCTGTGTGAGAACTGTCTCTCCACTGACCACGAAGCAGGGAGGCCACAGACATACGCAGCCTGATGAAGCCCTGATCCCTCACCTTCAGGTACAAGAACACTGAATGGGGCCAGTGATTCAGAATGACTATGCACATCATTTAAAAGGAGAAATTACCCCTGGGCTCTGCTTTTAGAAAACTGTATGAGATATGAACTTGGCAAAATTAGTATCATTCTTCATATTATCTAAGAACTCACTGCAAAGTTCTCTGAGCAGCCAACTACTTTCTATGCATTTTAATTCTTTGAATAATGAAAACTTGGTAAGTATGTAACATGAAGGGAAGATGTCAAGGAGGTGCAGTAAGGTACTTGTATTATCACATTAAGTCATCATAACTTTGAATAGCTATCCAAATATTTTTTAATTTTTCAAAATAAAATTCAGAGCATTTGTTCCTAGAAATCCTGAATCTTAGGATGACCTTCAAGAGCCCAGGTGGACAAGGTAATATTGATGCCCCTCCATATACTGTGGCAGATTATAAATTAATATTCTCATAGTGGGCCATCCACAGAATCATTTGCATTTTTCATTGCTTATCCGAACATTGCTGTGAATCAAACAGGAAGATCTCCCTTAGAGTTGAGAAAGAATTTCCTAGAAAACTTTGCTTGCCTTTTGCCACAGTAATGAGACTTACTGGGAGAACATTTGAAGTGAAGGGCACACTTAAAGTGTATCAGATCTTTCTGGTGGGTGAGAAGTATTGGGAAAAGATTCTACTCCTCTCACACATGAGAGCAAGATAACATTCAGTTGTGATTAATTGGCCATGGACCCTTTGTGGAAACCAGTTGAATGCTTAGCAGGAGGGTGTAACATAATTTAGGAATGGCTGTTCCTTGGCCCCTGGCTTCTTAGTGGGGTGCAGAGCCATTTAAGGTCCTAGTGCTGGTTTCAGTCCAATCCTGGAGCCCCTCACTCTGGTTGCCACCCTTATGGTGGCATCTGTTTAAATGCTGAACCTTGAATGGAATTGTGTGAAGAAATGGACAGGTACCTCACCCTGGGACACCCCTCATGCTCCCATTGCATTCCGGGCTCCTGTGGCAGGACATAGTCTCCTGCTCTCACAGGTGACAGGTGGGAGGTCTGCAGGGTATAGATGTGGAATCACAGAGGTGGGAGGTGTATGCTCAGCACAGCAAGGGCTGCAGACTGTCAGTTTACCCTGAAAGAGAATCACTAGAGTGTCCTTCTAGTTGGTATTCATTATCTTTGAAATGAGTCATGCTGAGTCAGCTTAATGGGAGTAGTAAGAGCTTAAAAATAAAATCAGTTTCTTTTTTTTACCATCTGTTACCATACAATGTTTTTGTCTGTTCATTTGTTTTTTATTGAACTGTTGTTGTATACAATCTTATATTGGTTCCTTCAAATATACAACACAGTGGTTCAACAATTACCCATATTATTAAATCCTCCCCTCAACTAATACAGCTACTATCTGCCAACACAGGAAGATGTGACAGAATCATTGGCTATATTCTCCAGTCTGTACCATTATTCCCATGCCTATTATGATCGAGAATTTTTGTGCTCCTTTATCCACCACTTGTGATCCTTCATAGAAATAATTCCATGGGCAGTATTTTGATCTCTCATACCTGGCCCAACTATTTTGTTTTGGATATTTTTCACTAATGAAAACCAGCCTTATTAAGGTTATGTTTACTTGTGCCAGTGTTCATTTCTGCTTTTTTCTTTCAAGTTAGCTTTGGCACAGTTTGGACAAGTCGTGGCAGAATGACATAAAGAGCAGAAACTGGACAGGTGTACATTTGAATAACATCAATAGTACTCTCTCTTTCTTACAATGAAGGTAGAGAAGTGACTGCATTGTATTTGTCTATCAAATTTCTACTTCCTTTTCATTTTGCAACTCATTAGAAAAACCTCCCACAGTTTATTTGCTAATAGTAAACATTTTGAACCTTGGTCAGAGCAATGCAAACAGTTCTGTGCTTGGGCAAGTTAAACTATTTCATATTATGTAAAATTCTAACCCATTTTCTTTGGAAAACTCTGAATAACAGCCCTCAAGTTTAGACATATGCACATTTGTATGTAGTGACACTTCAAATTGCACAATCCTGAGCTGAAAACTGGTGTTTTCCACTAAGATGGTAGGGAAGAATGAGGCCCTAAACACTGCATATATTGAGCCACATTTGTCCCCTGGTAATTGTGTGACAACATTAAGTTGTAAGAAAGTGAGAACAGGTGTCAAGCATGCCAGGATAACCAAGAACTTATAGTTATCATGAGCCTGGCAATCTTGAGCATTCTATCTTCCCCCATATGAAATAGTAACAGATTGTTTTGCCTTTTTAGTTTCTGTATTTTGTCTTTTCCATTTCTAACACTCTTCCCATGATAATTACATCTGCCTATTTTTATTTATTAATCTATAGAGTGGAAAAATATGGATACTTTTATCTACCATAAGAATAACTAGATTCTGAATTAGGATCTAAAAAATTCTGTTTTGAGTTAAAAGTCCAAAAACTATAGGTAATAGCTATATGATGTTTGCTTTGAGTGGTTATATGCTGGATAGTAGAGCTTACTGGAAAATTAACTAACAAACATATTAGGATTATCTTAACTATTTCATAAGGCTATTCATAAAGCTCAAATGATATAAAAATTGTAAAAAGACTTCAAAAGGACTCAAAAATCAAGGAAGAAAAGGATCATGTTTGTTCATATTCATTACTACTACTATGAATAAACATTGTTTTCTTGCAACCAGTGACATCTGGGTAGAGATAATGCACAAATTCCCTGTGGGTGAATATTTCTTGGTCCTAAGGAAATCAGACATTATGGAAGGGGCTTTTAGTAGGACTAAGACTGATCCAAGCAATAACAGAGATGGTGGCAATTATGAAGATGAGGATGGTCATAATTCTTAACACACACCGTTTATTCTGTATAGGGCATTATTTCAAGAATTATATACATATAAACGCATTTAATCTTGTCAACAACCCTATCCTTACCTTACACTATTATCATCCCCATTTTAGAGATAAGGACACTAAGGCACAGAGAAGATAAGCACCTTGTCTAAGGCCAGATAAATAAAGATGAGTTTTGGTCCAGGTGGTAAAAACAAGCAGTTGCCAGTGTTTGTTTGTTTGTTTTTACTCCGGGCATTAGAATGCATTGAAAATTATTAGTGTCCTATACAAATGCTAATTTTCTATAAAAGAAGTTTCTCATACTTTCCTTCTTTGTAAATTGCATTCCTCATGGGAGTCTAGGGCCTTAAAGACAGGCACCAGGTCTTGTTATTTTAGGGCCACTCTACCTAAAAAGGCTTTGAATACAATTAGAATTCAACACATGTTGGCAGAATAAACACTTTGTATCTAAACTGTCCTAAGAGCATCCTGAACTATCTGTACAACATGGATTATGTTGGTTCTACTGATTCCATCTGAACATATTTGTTATAAAATCTATATGACATTGTATTTCAGTATGCAAATAAGTTATTGTGTCAAGATATGCTCAGCACAAGTATTTAAAACACATGCTGGCCATTCTAGTATAAATATAATCTTAATAATATAAAATTATTATAATTTAGGATGATATGTCTACTTACGTAGGCCCACAGTACTGTTAATTCTGTAAATCTGAAAAGCAGCATAGGCCTCATTATGAATGGAATTGATGTCACTTACAAGATTTATTACTTTTCAGGGGAATGACACGCTGGGGGGAATTTGATGATCTTTATAATATTAGTGACCTGGACAGGACCCAGATTCCAGTGTCTAATGCAATAGATTCCAAAGAAGGTCAGTATCAAACTCTTTTTAATGGGGAAACTTTTTTTTTAAAACTAATTGAAATCACAAATCCTAAATGTTTCTCTGAAATTGACACTTTATATGCTGCTGCTTAATAAACTCTTATATTTAAACAAAAAAAAATCTCTTAGAAGCATACTAACTTAAGTCACTACAGCACTCATATGATATTTAATAAACTTTCTTTACTATATAAAAATAGGATGATTTTTAAAAATTACATCAAGTCATTTAGATTTATTAAAGAGAGCTAATGGTTTGAATAAAGTTTGTATACACAAAATTGTTCAATATTTTCCCCAAGGGTTAGGGTCATTTGTTATGCTCAATAACTTTTCAAATTACATCACAACCCTCAGATAGAATTCTACATCTCTTTAGAAGTTGAACATTTTAGTTATTTAGTTATATCTTTCTGATATTGCTTCTCAGAAATATCCTGGAGTTACTATTTATATTTGATAGAGTTGTTTCAAGCATTTATTTTAAAAAGAGAGAAATCTGCTTGTATGTCAAATGAGTTTATAACAAGCTTGACATATGAATGGGAAAATGCCAGGTCCAATGGCATGTGGCATCAGTAGTCATAATAATACTGATGATGTGATAGTGATAATGATATTAGTAGCTGTCATTTACTGAGACTCTGCTAAGTGTCAGCTGTTATATCTTATATTCTACATGGATTTGGGTTTTCCTATTATCTATAGAGTTGATGACTGAGGCTGGGAGCAGGATTCCTGTTCCTGGGTGTTGATATTACCAAGCTGACGTCAGACTGAACAAGGGTATCCTACTGATATTATCTTCCTGGATCTACCAACAACTTCCGTGTTATTTTTTTCCAAACCATTTTCAATTCAGCCTCCTCCACTGTCTCTATAACCCAGATTCTGTAAGAAATATCATGCTCCCTCCAGGATCCCCTTATCTTAGTCTTATGGCCTCTTGGCATCTTTTATATAAGGGTCCTTCCAATTAGCCCTTCAGAAACACTCATCTAAACCCAGAAATTTCAAAGATTTGGAACCAAAGATACCATAAAAATCTATTTGCATTTAAGCACCAGTGCTAGAAAAAGATGAACTATCTCACTTGATGATACGTTAATTATAAAAGAAAACTATTTAAAATCTCAAGGTAAAATGGAACACAAATGCTGCCAGATGATTTCATTCTTACACAAGAACATTGCTATTTCTTCACGGTTTAGGAGAATTACATTCTATTGCTTTTCTACATATTTACTTATGACATACATCTACAAATCACCCAGGATTCAGAGGTGGGCAGCTAAATGATATGGGCTCATCATCTTTATTCTTCCCAGGTTACTTATCTTACCACAGTAGCACTCTGGAGCCCCATGCAGATAAAGACCCAGAATCTCCATTGCTCTATAGAACCATGAGTGAAGCAACCCTGGTGAGAAAAAGGATGAAACCTCCAATGATGGACAGAAGAGACAGACAGAACCATAGGGCCTCTATAAACGGACACTTTTATAACCATGAAGTGAGTTATAATTCTGTTACTGTCATTTAAAATAATGTTGTCTTTTGTGCTAACAATACCACACAATTCATTTTACAATAAAAATAGTAATAATAACAACAGTAAATAGTAGTAAATGTAATATTTATTGAGAACTCTTTATGTTAAGTATTTAACTCTTTTAAATTGATTTTGGTGAATTACGTAATTAATCACTAAAACAACCCTATGAAGTAGGTACCATTGTTTTCCCCACTTTTCGTGTGAGTGAATTGAGGCTCACGGAGCTTATGCAATTTCTCTTAGATCACACTGTTTTTAAGTAACAACTCTGAATTTGAACTCAGCTTTGTCTCACTCCAGAACCCAAGTTCTCAACCAATGCAATGGATGACCCCTATCTAAGCAGAAGGCCCTGTGCCAAACACTGGAAATGTAAAGATGACTTAGTTGGTGTCTCTGTCAGCATGGAGCTCAGGGCTTGGGCAAAGAAACTAGTACGTCAATAAATGGCATTAGAATAATGAAAATGCTACAGTAGAGATTGGTTCAAAGTACATTTGAATGTTAACATTTAATTAAAAGGAAAAATCAGCCATAGGACTATTTATTCCTAAATCAAACTTCTGATTTTGCCATTTTCCCTTCCAGGTCTTGTGCATATACACATATCATTTTTTTCACATACTTTTTTTTAAATAAGCATAGTTGTAATTTAGATACAATATATATTCTGATTTTTCACTTAATGTGTTAAATTTACATGCACCTTTTCATAGTATTTTTAAGACATTTCATTTTGTTGAAGGTAGGAAACGTAATTTTCTTTTAGAACTCAAAATTGTTATATCATGTACTCTAGCAATTATTCATCCATTCAGTTAACAAATACTAAAAAAGCCCTCTGTGCCAGTCTCCATTCCAGGCCCTTTAATACAAAATATTAACTCATTCATCTTAAGTCTTTTTTCTGTAGGGCTTGCTACCTTATTCCTCCTTCTTCTATCCTTGCAGGAGTAATGTCTTTGGAGGCTGGTGGAGAGAAACATCTCTTGTGAATTCTTTGTTCAAATTAGACATTTTCTGGCTCAAGAATTTCCTTCTGGCCATAAAGTAACATTGACAGGCCCTTACCGATGTGCAACTAGTAATTGTCCTGGTTTCTTCTTCTCCCCAGAATTATGGTGTATGTCATCTTGTGGGGTGATTTGTGCTAAGGAAGGTTGTGAAAGTCACATTGTTCCAAATGAGCTGTTCCCAGATGGGATGCCCTCTGCGGAGAGTGACTGGCATCAGGTTGGCAGCACAGTCTAGGGGTTAAATGCACAGGTGCTGCAGCTTGACAACATGATTTCAAACTCTTGCTGAGCAGATAAGAAGTTAGTCTCCTAGCCTTAGTTCCTTCATCCTTCCTAGTTTAGGAGGTTGTTGATGGGATTAAAGGGAATGAGGTTAGTTAAACATTTAGCACAGTGTCTGGCACAGAGGAAGGACTCAATTTATATTAGCTTAATTGTTGACTGAAAGAGATCAAACTGGAACTATGGATATTTCATACAAATAATATTCACTGCAATTTAATAACTAGCACGAAACAAAGCAAAACCCCCAAATCGAAAGCACTCTACCAGTGGGTATGCAAAGATGAGCATCTAAGAGTTTAACTTGATACAGCTGTAAAATATGTTTTAATATCATGAAACCTCTTGTTTCCAAGTGTCAGTATTGTTAGATCATGGCTGACACCTGTACTAGAGATTGTAATTACTTAGATTGTAATACTTGTAAGTAAGCTATGACTATGACTTGACTTGTGGTATATTTCTACCCATGATATAATAAATGATTTTATAACAGGGTTCCATTATGTATTTTGGCCAATAAAACTGGTATAAAGAATGTGGTTTCAAAATAAAACTCTAAAAAACAGGATTCCACATTCATTGCATTTTGGCACTCAGAAGGGCTCTTGGAGATCATCCCATTCAAATTTCTTATTTTTAAGTGAAATCGTGAGGCCTTAAACGGCCTCAGTGTTGAGTGAGTTGGCAACGTTGGAGCTAGTAGACACTAGATCTCCTGAATCCTAATCTAGTGCTGTTGCCAAACTCCATGAGGATTCTTCATATAAATGGTATCAAACCACATACCTAACATACCCTCACCTTGAGTGCAGGATGAGCATGGGGATCTACAGGGCTCCACAGGACTAGCACTGCTCTTAAGTGTCACAGAATGACTTATTGATGCCTTACAATGTCCACATACATTTACTTTCTTATTTAACAAAAGCTTATTACAGACATCTTCCACAAGCTCTCTCTGAAAAATTATTTTCATATCTAGATGTTTACTCACACAAATACTTTGCATACCTGCACTTGGATGTTTGTTTACTGATCTCCCCATATAGGGCTCATCTATCTAACATTCCACTAAGCTACCCCAAAACCTGTGCATCTCCATGTCTGCTGAACCCACACTCTTTCTAGTCTTGGAACACTTGGAGATAGCAATTATGAAAGAGATATATGGAAATATACCTTGACTTAATGTCCTTTTTTATTTTATAAATATACATTTCATGCCATCTTCTTACATTCTAGTATGTAATGAGTGAGAAAAACTTTCTCCCTTTGTTATGCTCTGGCACATGGTGTCATATTTTCTCTAATATCAGTGTCATAAGTTATACATATACCATTAATTACCTACATTGTTAGTCTGTACTCACTATTTTTAAAAAATTTGAACATATATCATTTGCATCATAGGATTTAAAATTTTTATCTACTTATGATTGCTTTAAGGATTAAATTAGTATTTTTAAAGGGCTCAGAATATATCTTGGCACATAGTTTGAATGATGTCAAATCAATAATTATTTGGGAATTCTGTCATTTGTAGCAATAATCTCATTACTTTCAGGAATTATATATTCTGCCTAATAACCACTAATTTACTTACATATTGACTTGCCTTAATAGATCAGCCCATACCTACACACACACACATCTTAGTTCCTGTATAAATATAATGGGAAACATGTACAAGTTAGTGAAATCCTAGCTGAACAAATTATGGGCCAGAATTTCCCAAAGTATGTTGCATTAGCTATTAATAGGTATATTTAAAATGGATTTCATTTATTTTAAAATAGGGGTAATAATCAAATTATGAGTGAAGAAGCCATGGTTGTATGTTTATGATGATTTTTTAAATTACTAATTACTAAATTGGATTATAATCCCCAAAAGAGATGTCTCAGACTTATCTGACCCTGGGAACCCTTCACTAAGTACCATCTGGAAGGCAGACCATTGATGAGAGCAGCTCTGGGACCACTGCTCTGCTTGGCCGTCGGTAGCCCTTGTACTACCACCCTCAGCTGAGATATAGGCTGAACCATATGAACTGCCAACACTTGACTATTTCTGACCAACCAGGAAAGAGTGATTTCATATGGCTCACACTTAAATCAACCAGGAGGAAGGCATCGTATATGAGTTTGAAAAATCTCACTCACTTTAACTAAAACTAAACACAGACAAGTGATTTAATTTGAAATCTTAAGCTATACTGAAGAAACACCATGCTTATCTAGTGAAAATGTTTTGAAGATCCTCAAATGATGTTCGACCTGAGTTACTCAAGAACCAACATAAAGCTGCCTAAAGGGATACATAATATTCAACAACAAGAAAACAATCTTTTTAAACTGATGATCTTGGATTTTTTTGCCCATAATAAGGCCCCATTCAAGATATCGACTCTTGTTAGTTTGGTGTAATCTTAAGCCCTTATATAACAGTATATATATATTTTTCTTTCTAGACATCAATTTTTACTCCAGCCTTTGGATCAGAAACTAAGGTCAGAATAAACAGTAACATGAGAACTGAAGAAGTAATAAAGCAACTTCTCCAAAAATTTAAGGTATTCTTTATCACTAACTGAGCTATATATATCTGTACATAATTTAGCTATAGACACATAAACTTACTCTTCTGAAAAAGGACCTATGAACATGTAAATCTAAATTAAATGTTCAGTTCTAAAGAATTCTCTCCTGTATATAAAGAAATTTAATAATTAAGCCCTGAGAAATACATTATTCCCAGGGAACAGAGAAGGTTTTATATCTGAAAGTGAGGAAAGAGATACATAATTTGGGTCTAGTTGGCTTAGAAAACATTATATGACAGAAAAAATTCATGTCTGCTCATTTTGTTTCACTGACAGATTGAAAATAGTGCCCAGGATTTTGCACTTTACATTGTTTTCGCAACGGGAGGTAAGAAAGCTTGATGGCTCTCTTTACGTGACTCCATGGTGTTACGGTTTTTTCCTATAGGGAAAGCAGGAGATCAGTTTACCTTATTCCTTGGAAAAAAGGGAGGGAAGGAAGGTGAAAGAGCAAGAGTATTTTAGAAAATTATTCAAATTTCACAATTTCAGAGGGACACAACCTAAGAATAAGATTTCCTAGAAGAGCTTATGATATAAAAATGTTTGCTTGTTGGCCAGACATCAAATGATCTGAATGACAGCAGAGCCCTGGGGTTCTGATCCATTGGGGTCCCCAGAATTGTTGGGGATTTAACACATGGGCCTCTGTACTTGTTTCTCTTTGGCTTTCCCTTCTCACTCTAGCTCCCACTGGAGTCAGCGCTGCATGCCATTTCTCTCTGGTCTTGTTATCTCTTTCTTAGCCCAGTGTCTGACACATTAAAGGAGTGTTACCTCTTCCTCAATAGAGAGAACCATGCGGAACTTGGTGGTGGGGGGAAAACGGTTAACAGCAGAGCATTGGGAAGAGGCCACAGGAGGGGTGCTGGGAGCAGCAGTGAGAGGCTAGAGGAAACCTCAGATGATATTGAAATGAAATTTTTGAAGACCTTCAAACTGAAAAAATAAATGTTAAATTGTGGAACTAAGGTTGTAATTTAAGTGTCAGAATGTTTGAGGTGGAAATTGAATAAAATGAAATACATTTGGATACCAGAACAACTGTAAGAAACTCAAAGCTGGATCTTCAGATATATGGAAAGTTAAAGTTCTTATAAATTGAAAGCTTAAATACAAGAAATATCTATATCAATGTTTGAAAATTCTAAGAGTATATGTGTATGTGTGTGTGTGTGTGTGTGTGTATATATACATACACACACACACACACATACACATTCATGTTCTAGTTGTTAAAAAAATGAAAAGTAGAAAATAAAACAAACATTGGACTCTACAAAAATATAAAAAATAGAGCAGGTTATGAGGTATATCAGGTAAAAAATGATAAAAAAACAATCAATCCAATAAAAACAGAAGGAAGTATGATAAAGCAATTTGAAAAATAACAAATTAAAATAGCCAGTAAATATTTTTAGGGAAAGTCCTAAACTCAAGTATTCAAGGAAATTCAGTAGTCAAGGACATGTAGGTTCCATCTACAATGCAATACATACATCTTACACTGTCTTTGCTTTTTCGGAACTCATTCTAGCAATATTTATTAACATTTACAAAATATATGTCCTTTAGCCCAGCACTCCCAACTGGTGAGAATCTATTTCACATAAAACAGAAAGACTAGTTAGTACCTATGGATTTATGTGCAGGGCTTTTATAATGACAAAAAGCTGAAGACAAAGTTATCCATCACAAGGGAATGGTTGGCTGCATGAGAGATGATTATGCAGCCATTCAATGGAATGAATCGAATGTAGGAAATTCCATAATACATTATGTGAAAAATGCAAGATGCCTAAAAGTGTATATAATGTGATCCCATTTTTGTAAATCCCTACTTAAACATGTGATCTATCTATCTATCTATCTATCTATCTATCTATCTATCTATCTATCTATCTATCTAAGCATATTATCAGGAAGAAAGGTAGGGAATGATAAATATCAAGCCATTAACACCAATTACCTGGTTTTGAGGGGTTGAGAAGACGCAGAAAAGAGGATGAGAAGGACAAGGAACGCAGAAGCAACATAAAAACAAACAAATAAAAAAGACACTTAATCATGATATTTAGCGAGTATGATATGACCACCATTACGTACTGCGCATCTGTGTGTGTGTGCATAAAGAGATGTATGTAGCGGTGGCCACCCAAAGAGGAATGCTGATTATCTCAGAGTTCTAGGATTCTAGGTCATTTTTACTTTTTGTCTTATACCTATCTCCATACTTTCAATCATAATTGTGTTTTTTTCTAAGCTTTATTGAGGAATGATTGGGAATAACTGAAAAATAAAATTGTATGTATTTAAAATGTACAATGTGATGATTTGATACACATATACACTGTGGAATGATTACTAAGATCAAGATAATTAACAGATCCATCATCTCATATAGTTAACTTTTTTCTTGTAAGAATGCTTAAGATCTGCTGTCAGCAACTTTCAAGTGTACAATACCATAATTTTAACTACAGACACTGTGCTGTATGTTAGATCCTCAGAACTTGCTCTATAACTGTAAGTTTGTACTCTGACCTATATCACCCCATTTCCTCTCCCTGACAGCATGTGTTATTTTTATATCATATTTTAAAATAACATCACATATTATTTTATATTTACAAAGATATTTTTAAAATTTGTATTTTTAAGTCTATTTTCACTGTAAAAATGTAGTTCTTTCAAATATGATCTGTGAAAATCATGTATTCTTTTATATTTTGTGTCAAATCTCTTTTGATAAAATCCATAACTTAAGATAAACATAACTACAACCTTTTAGGGGCCAGGAACAGAGGACAGAGTGGAGCATATAGCCCCTGTTGGGGTAGGAATCTGTAAAAGAAAAACAGGCGTGTTAACACCTTGTATCTACTAAGCCCGTGGTCTATAACAGTGTTTCTCAAATTTTAGTGCACTTCAGAATTACCTGGTGGGTTCATTTAAAAATGCAGATTCCTAAGCTCTTCCAGATCTAGGGACAGTCTGGGAATATATATTTCTAATAATTATCCCAGGTGGCCATGAAACAAAGTCATGAAGCAAGACCCTTGCTCTGCAATATCAAGAATGGAATAAGCTGAGGATGCAAAACCAAGTTAATGTAAGATGAAGGGGTCAAAAGAAGATTCTGGCAGGTTAAGAGCAATTAAGTCATTAGGGTTCCCCTTGCTTCAGAAGTGGTAGAGGAATTAAAGCAATGAACTCTTTGAAAACAGGAATGGATAATGTCACTTTAATTTCAGGGAAGCTTTCTAGACCCTTTCTTGACATTTTTTCCTGATGGAAATCCAGCCCAGAGAAGGAGACCAGTTCTGACTCCTGGAACTTTTAAGAGCCCAGGAGAATTGATTTCATAGATAGATGATAATGTAGAAAGGATTAACTGGTCCACCCTTACCCCTTCAGTCTATTTCCACCTCAGCAATCTAAGTCAGACCGTGTCACACCTCTTCTCAAACTCTCCGAAGGTTTCACTTCTCACAGTAAAGCCAGAATCTTTACACCGGTCCCATTCCTTCCTCTCCTCATCTTTTATTAACCCTCCCCTCATTCCTCTGCATGCAGCCACCCTGGTCTGTCGCTGCTCTTTGACGGCAGTAGGCGTGCGCCGACCTCAGGGGCACTTTATTACCGACTTGCTGTCTGGAACTCGCTCCCCCCGGAGAGCGTCACGGTTCTGCCTCTCCTCCCCATGAGGTCTTTGCTCGGGTGTTGGGTCTTCATCGAGGCCTTCCTCAGCCACCCTAGAAATGATGGCAGATGTCTCCCCTGTGCGTACATATTTACATATACACACACTTCCCACCCGCTTCCTCACTTTATTTTTCTCTTGACTCCTTATTACAAACATAGGACGTGTTTTATTATTTTATCTTCCATATCACCTGTCTCCCCCACTAGAAAGTAAGGTCCATGGGGAAGTGATTTTATTCTGTTCTGTTCTACGGTTACTAGCACAAAGAACAGCACATAGTAGGAACTTGAGAAATAATTGAGGAAGGAAGGAGGGAGGAAAGAAGACAAATAGAAGGGCACTGTGTTCTGCTCATGCTTCATCTGGTAAAAATTAAATTGCAGATGTGAAACCACTTTAACAGAAAGCTAGAAATGCTTTTGTGGTGGGAGTATTTATATTACGACTTTTGGGAATTTGAAGTTCTGGAAATAGACCGAACTCGGGGTTACTTTCTTTCTCACTCATTATTATGGCTGAATAGATGAAGCCCACAGAATGAACTAATAAAAATACTGACCCCTGATGTGAAAAACACTCTGAATATATTTTTAAAGAGCCAAGGATTAGATGTGGGGTGAGCAAGAAAGGGAGAATTGAGGGTAATTACAAAATTTTGGACCTGAGCAACTGGGAAAATGGAATTACATGAACTGAACTAGGAAATAATAAATGTTGAATAAATGAAAATTATAAAGAATTTTTTAGGTGTGTGATAAAAAGCATAAGTGAGACTGGAGGTTTGTCTGACCATCCAAACCAAAGGCAATGCTGGATTCTCTGAGATAAAAAGTCAAACCTTGAGCCATAGCTAGCAAAAGACGTCATTTATAGTTTCATATAAAGGTTGTAATTTCAGTGTACTTTTTTGAGTAAGTGCCTCCTGTCACATGTTCTCTTTAGGTCTTCTTTCCAAGCTAGTGAGAGAAGGAAAATGAATGGACAAATTCTCTTCCTTCTTTTTCTCTAGGATTGACTCCTGACTGTAATTGATTCTTGTTTTCATTTGCAGAGCAGAGACGACTAAAGAAGACAGATGTTCCGCTACTGCATAGGCTCCTACAGGGACCTTCCAAACAGAACGCTCGCATTTTCCTCATGGATAAAGATGCAGAAGAAATTAATAGTAATGTATGGACACGGTCACCTGAATCTGGCTTTGATTCCTCCTGACTCACCACTTCTCACATAAATGCTCTTTCCTTTTCAGGTGGCTCAGTACATTAACTTTCATTTCTCTCTCCTGGAATCCATCCTTCAAAGATTAAATGAAGAAGAGAAAAGAGAAATTCAAAGAACAATAACAAAGTAAGTCAAGAGCAAACACACTGGGTGCTCGGTACTTGGATGGTTTCAAAGCAACAAGTGTGTCCAATTTTTAATACTCTTTTTCTCCTCATTTTCAGATTCAGTACAGAAAAGACTGTTATACTGAAATGTCTTCAGAGTAAAAGGGTAATAAAAACAGAGACAACAGTTTAGCAGTACAGGCTGCTATTCCTAGAACATTTCCACAAAAATACGAGGATGACACTTTTTGATGAGTGCATCAATTCTATCCTTCATTCATGCAAATATACATGAACTTGAATCTATAGAAAACTGAATGTCAAAAAGCTTGTCTCTGAAGTGATGAGGTTGACTAGGGTTCACAGTTGGACTGAAAGGAACTTGAATTTAGTTTCAGTAACTGAAATAAGCTTGGATACTGTGTATTCTGATTTTTTAAAAATAGTAAAACATTCAATGAACTCAAATTTAAATAGCACCTTCAGATATCACGCAGCTTAACCTTCTTTTAGCTTGAACTTGTCAAGAGGACTGAAATACCATCAACTGACTTTCAGAAAGGATTTCGAAGTTAAAGCTGGCAACTCTTGAAATAAAAAGGCATCACACACTCCACCAAGGAATGTGACGATGGCCATTTTTCACAGCTTCTTGGTAACTCTAACATTTTCGTAAAATCTAGGGCTATCTTTAAACAGGTACCTAACTTTCGGCTATCTGTAACATCGCAGCTATCCTTTTAAAGGAAAAGATTACGGGCTCTGTTAAGAAACCTAGATTGAGATTTTTTCAACCTGAGTCCACCCGATTTTTTTTTATCTATTCCACTCATGACTTTCAAAATATTCTTAAGCTTTTTTTCTTAAGGCAATTGAACTGGTTTTCCTTATTTTTTCAAACAAATACGCTATAGAAATTTTATATATTTCATCAGCTTTAGGACAATACGTGGCCTGCAATATACATTTGTTGCTGAATGAGTACAAAAGGTAACACAAAACTATTGTGGCTGAAGCTAGGCAGGGGAGCTGGAGCTCAGCTCTTTTTCTCCAAATTCTACAAGGCAGCTCTCAAGGTACTTAACAAGTCTGCTAAGCTAATTTGAAACAAAACAAAACACTAAGAATACCACTAGTATCATCTGTGATTTTATTTATGAACTCCATATTAAAATGGAGTTTTACACTGCATTCTCCCATTCTTTAAACTACTTCCATTTGCACTCCTCATAAGCATTAAATCATTTGATTACATTACGTCTACTAAGGGATAAGGTGATATGTAATAAAACCAGTTGGAAGATCAATGATTAAAATTAAAATACGAAACAGTTTTAAGACAAAGGTTTTACTTCTCAGTGTCACCAAAACCTAAATTGGATGAAAGTGAAAGTGTTCTATGACCTTTTCAGTCCTGGGAAATCTCTCTTACGGAGTAAAAACAGAGGCTTGCATCTTAATCCTTTTACCTATCAGTGAGGAAAGAGCCTCATCTTGCTAAAATAAGGCAAATGTAATAGTGAAAATTCAGTATGCTTATAAAAAATTTATAGTGTTGAGTACTCGCCATAAACATGACAGAAGATTAATCACTAATATATTGAAAGTCTACAAAATGTGTAAGAAAAATACCATGGCATGGATAGGAAAAAAACAGAAGCAGGCAGGCAGATAGCATGAAAAGTAAAATCACAGAAAAAATGTAAATGGCAACATATGTGTGAAAAAAGTTATATCTTAATGATAACTGTACTAGTCTGCATCCATTCAGGAGACAGAAACAATAGAGTAATGTAAACAAGGGAAGTTTAATGTAAAGAATGATTAAGCTGTGATGATAGAGCAACTATGAAGAGGAAAGAGAACTCTGAAGGGTACCCTGAAGCTGAGGAAGAAAGAGTTTCAGAAAGGAGAAGCTTGGAGTGAGGGCTTCAGAATTCACTGGAGAGAGGGAGGTTGCAGCCCACTGGAAAGAGGAGAACTTTGCTGGTGGCTTGGCCAAGCAGGGCCACAGTTACAGGACAAACAGGTACAATCTCTGTGGTGTGGACCAGCTGGGGCAGGTGGGCAAGTGTGCAGCGGGCCTTAGGGCTTCTCTGCAGGCAGTGTCTGCGTCTGCAGGTCTGCAGGGAGCGAAGTTTGGGAGCACAGGTAAGCTGAGGCTGAGGAAGGGCACAGGCAGATTCAGGCATGCTGCTGTGGGGCAGGCTGGGACAGGGAGCAGGCCCCTACTGCAACACCCGACCCTGTGTGTGACTTGGGCTGTGTGCAGCATTTTTGAGGCTGTGTGGGACAAAGGTTGTGCCTCACTCAATGGCCAGCCCCACCGGCCCCTCCCTCTGTGCGCATGCGCGGAATTGAGCTGGTGTGAAGATGCACAGGCCTGCACTGGGTTCCAGGCTATGCCACCACAGACCAGATAAGAAGTTGGAGAAGGGTTGGAGGAACAAATGCTAGAGAAATCTGCGCCCTATAGACAACTAGCACTGGAGAAATCACTCTGGGCAGAGAGCAGGGGAGGGAAAAAGCTTCCCAGCCAGCCAGGCCGTAGAATCAAGAACAACATCCTGCTACGGTTCTTCAGCGCCCCCTACTGACAGATCGTGACATCATGCAAGTTAAAAAGAAGGAAATGTAAAAGGTTCATTATCCATTTTCACCCAGACAATAATTAAGAAAGACTTCGGAATGGAGAGCCAATAAAATAACTGGCACGTCAAAAAAAACAGAGTAAAGAAAAGTGAAATATACTTTTTGGTCTATTACATACCAAATATTAAGAAAAGATAACATTAAATACTCAACAAATTACAGTGAAAGGGTACTCAAACTGGTAGCAATACAAATGATAGAACTTTTCCTGAAAGCAATTTAGTAGTAAATTCATCCTGTAATACTACTTATAGGATCTTATATTTAATAATAAGATGTTCAAAGACATTATGTATAGATACTTTATTGCTATTTATTGTGATAAAAGGCAATAACTACCCTAAATGTTCAAAAAATAGAAAAAAAAAGATTAAAGAAGGGAAGAAACATTTGCCCATAGAATATTATGAAGCTATGAGAATTGTTTCCAAATAAATTTTAATTATAAGAGTAAGTGCTCCTTATGTATCTAAATAAAAATATACATACAAATATTCCAAAATACTTGTTATCCACAAAATGTGTTTATATATAATATTTGTATGTACACACTCACAAACCAAAAACATGTTAAATCCAACTGTAAAATTATGGGTGATTCACATTTCTCTATGCTTATTAAATGTTCTATAATGAACATGTGTTACTTTTTAAATCAGGAAATAGAAAACTTATGATTAAAGTTACCAACAAAAAGCAGCAAGTACATGCAAACACAGTTATATTAGATGCAGAAAAGCTCAAATTATTTAAATGAGATGTTAATATCACTTCTGTGACAGTTTTAAAATATATACATGAAGTTCTTGATATTCCTACTTTCGAGAGGTAGAGACGAATCCCCCTCACCTTGCAAATGGACTGGACTTAGTAACTCAGTTCTAATAAATAGAGGAAAGTGAAAGTGACAGCATGGACTTCGAAGACAAGGTCACAAAAGTCACCGTGGCACCTCCTTGCTTGTTCTCTTGGATAACTAGCTCTAGGGAAAACCAACTGCCATGTCATGATAAGCCCTGGGGAAAGGGCTACATAATGGAAACAGAGACCTTCTGTCAAAGCCAACAGGGAATTGAGGCCTCCCACCGTGGCTGTGTGAGTGGGCTTGTGCCAGCCCCAGTCAAGCCCTCAGATGACTGCAGCCCTCTCTAATAGCTAGACTACAGCCTCACAAAAGACCTTAAGCCAGAAAACCCATCTAAACCACTCCTGGATTCCTGATCCTTGGAAACTGTGAAATAGGAAATGTTTGTTGTAGTATGCTGCTAAATTTTAGGACAATGTGTTATTTAGCAATAGATAACTAATGCAAGTTCTGAGACACAAATCTCTTCACTTCAGAATCATGTTTGCATGATACAAGAATATATACTTTTGTCACAAAACCATTTATTCTTGTTTTATGTGGTCCAAATATTTCATTAACAGTTACATTCATTTCCAGATAATGGTATGCTTATTATTAGTAGTAGAAAACCTGTTACATTCATCTTTGTATACTTTGCTGTACTTAATGCTGATTCTTGTGTACAGGAAATATTTTATATAAACCAACTGAATAAAGGACTGAGTGAATTAGTGAATGAATAGAAGAATGAGTGAATGAATTATCTGAAATATTTTTATAAAATCCCCTGTATATATGCCTCTTTTTTCACAAATCTGACCCAGTGCCTGAAGAAATATAAAATGTTTTCTATATGGTTTTCCCTAATTTAGTGACATGTTTTATTATTATCTCTTGGCTGTTTGAAATATGCATTTAGACAGAGTTACTGTAGAATTTTGTTTAGGGCTATTCAGGTTGGTTTCAGGATCCAAAGAGGAAAGAAGTCCATTTGCAAGGCAGTTGATGAAGTGGAAAAAAGGACGGGTGTCACTATTATGTCGAGAAAGAAAGTAATAGGATGCAGTTAGGGCAAAACCTTCAACAGCATCCATTTGACTTCTAAATTAATAATAACAGCTAACACCTATTAGACTGAGTCATTGTATGTGAGTTACAGAAGCAGCAATTTTTTATGTGCAAACTAACAGCGCTTACCATTCCCTAGCACTGGTTGAAGCTTTACATATATTAGCTCGTTTGTGTTTATTACAGTCTCATGAGGAAATTACCTTTCAACTCTATTTTATAGATGAGGAAAGTAAGCCATGGAGAGGTCAGGAGATTTCCTAAGGTCTTTAGTAGGAGTTACATAGGATTTGAACCTACAGTTGCAGAATCCACACTCTTACCCACCATAATCTATGACCTCACCTTAAACTGCCCTCCCTCAATCTGGCAATCTTTGTGTCCTCATTTGTAAAATGGGAATAACAGCACAGACTTCACTAGACTGTTGTGGGAATTATAGGGATAATAGATGTAAAGGCTGGCACTTTGCATATAAGAAGTGTGATAAATCTTAGCTGTTGTTATAATTAAACTACGCTATGCCCCCCATCCACCACCTTATCCTGATCTTTGGCTAAGCCTTAGTATCCACAGCTGCTTCATTTTTGTCTTAAAATCAGCCAAACTGAATCACTCACCATTCCCTGAAACACCTCCCACTACCACAATCTCTATTGAAACTGTGCCCATTTCTAGCTCTGGCCAGCCTCACCTCTCCCATGACCTGCCCTGGTCTCTGTGACAATGTGTGATCTCAGACCCATGTGCCACATTATCAGTCCTGCTCCTGTGACAACCGGAAATTTGAAATCTGTCCTTATCATTCCTTTTGTATCTTATATAAATCCATGAGCGATCTGGTCTTACCATATTCATATTATTCCCTGCCATCTGTACCTAACACAGTGTATTGAACACAAAAGGTACTAAACAGATATTATTGGATTTAATTTGCTAATGTAGTTGAGCATGTTGAAATCACTGGAATGAAGAAAAACTGCTGACAATCCAGTAGAGAGCACTATAATGAGAATTAGACTTTTTCTCTAATCAAAATAATTCATTTCTTTAGTAAGCATTAAAATATTACTGACATTACAAAACAAAACTGAAAAAATAAAAATAAGCCCAAATGAAATCCTTTATGTCATTTATGCCAGGATTTCTGGGGAAAAGACTAGCACTGCAAACCACCCCTGAAAGCTCACATGAATGTAATCGTGTAAGGATGCTTTGGTTTTGGTGTCTGCATCACACACAGAGCATGAAGATAAAAGGGGTGTGTGGGAGAAAGGGGTGAAAGGGGTCAAAAGGTAAAGCGTATTTAAAAAATAAAAATAAAAAGGAAGAGAGCACACTTACTGAAAGGAATGTACAAATACAGAGAAAAGAAACATGAGAGAATGAGAGGGAAAAGAATGGGAAAATGAATGAACATGTGAGGGAATCTCCCAAGGCTGAGGACACCGCATTAGCTGTGGAGTAAGTGGTGTAAAGGGCACAGGGCTAGCCACTGGGTTAACAGTTCACGGAAGGAATTCCCATTCCATTCTCAATATTGTGAGAGGAAACTGCTGCCGTTTGGGATGGATGCTTTAGGACTTGTGTGCCTTGCCATGACAAAGAAGCACTAGGGCACAGGTTAAGAGCCTCGTTTCTGGAGATAGATCCTAGTTTCAAACAAGCTGGGCAGACTTGGGCAAGTTACTTAGCCTCTCTGTGCCTCAGTGGCCTGATCTGTAGAATGAGAAAGGTAATAATAGTACCTGCCTCTTTAGGTTATTTGCAAGGATTAAATGAGTTTTTACACGTAAGAACTTGGACGAGTACCTGACACAGTCAGCACTCTGCTGGTTACTATTATTTGTGCAGCCAGCAGGACATTAAGGAAGCATGCGTCGTTAGGGCGTAGGCTGTTGCCAAAGCAGACTAAGGAAGTCTGGCACTCAGGAGACAACACTGGGCCAGCAGGACCTCACCTCCACCCAGTCGTGACCTTTTGGAGCTTTGCAGGTAACTTAAAGAGACTCTTAGCAAACAGAATGTTAAAATACTTTTTTGATTTAATATCTTCAATGCCATGGGCTATGAGGCCAAGTCCTAGCCCTAGTCTGACAGTGAAAAAGAGAGAGACAACAAAAGGGAAGACATATGTTTTCACTAACCTCCACTAACAGGTACACTTTATGAAGGTAGGGACTTTATTTTGTTTTGGTCATTGGGTGTATTGCAAACTCCTAGATCAGTGCCTGGGACACAGTAGATCCTACTTAATATCTGTGGAGTGAATGAATGTTAAGAGCAGCTCCAAATACCCTACCCATTCCCCTCCTTCTCAAAAAAAAAACAGTTATGAAAGTGACTTTATTATAAAGCACATTTCATTCAGCTCATTAAAAAATCACTTTCAGTAGTGATATAGACAGAAACTTCGAATTGCACTTGGGGTATTTTTCACTCTGGAAACCCAGCAGCCAGCTCCCACCTGGATGTGGCAGCCCATTACATCTACCTGAGGCTTTTGAAAGGCCCCTTGATTTCATATTTCTGGTGCTGCTTCTGAGAAACAGAAAGCTTCTGATAGCAGGGGCAGGGGATGAACTGGTCCCTGTGAGGGTTACAATAAGTAGATTTCTGTGCTAAGTAGGAAGGGAGAGATTAGTGTTCCTGAGGAACATTGTGAATAGCTGAAAAATGATTTTGTTGATTCTTGAGTATTAGACATGCATTTCTTTATTCATGAAAAATAAAATGCAGATCGAAGCAAAGATCCTACACAGACACTTTCTGGGATCATTTAGCCTTCCAGGAGAGCTTGGCACTTTGCCATCAGTTTGAAGCCCTAGGAAAGAAAGCAAACACATCTGTGAGAATGAGGAAAACAAAACAAAACAAAATTTTAAAATGCCTCAACAGCTCTGAGCCCCAGTAGAAACTTTAAGACTTAATGGTTATACACCTGAGACGGGCTCTATTTATGCCCAGTGCTCAATGTCTCAGAATTTCTCACAGGCCTAGTCCCTTAGTTTAAGGACTTAATTCACTATAACACCTCTCCCACTTTCAGGGCCCAGGTGTGAAATAAATATTTGCTTCCTACTCACAAAAATGTGGGACTTTTTTGCTGCAGGGTAAAAACAGATAATCAGCATCAGCTTCTTCTTGGTTGTTAAAACTGCTCTAGGCTAATCCCCATGAAATGATTACATTATCAAGTACAGGAATACAAGAGGACCAAAACACTGCAATTGATCAGAAGATCTCCACCCACGTCATGTTTACTAATATAGACCCTTATAGTAAGTCTAGCAATTTCCCCCCATTTTTACCTGTATAGTCTTCATTCAAATAAAAGTCATTTTTGGAAGCCCAGATGGATAAAATTGAAATCATTTTTAGCTACATAGGAATGGAACCCCTAAAACTATGCACACATGTACACATCCTGGGGGACAGATGACTTGCACTCCTGGGAGCTCCTAGGCTCCTGTGGGAAATGGTTAGTAGTCTATTGATTTAGTCCTTCTGTCCCCAGACAGTACCACACCTAAACCATCTATAGAGAACAGAATCTTGTTATGTTTATTTTTTTAAAATACCTCTGCAGTTTAAGGTATCCTTGCTTCTTTGGTAATCCTTTTTATTTTTTAAGTCCAACTTCATGAGATATTTTCCCATAATCTTAACCTCAGGACCCTCAAATTTAATCTTGTTCTTTTGCTCTGAACCTAATGATAGTGGGGAAGTCTTATTCTCCATATCTGTTCTTCCTGTCTTCATTATTCCATAGTCGCATGGTAGATTTCTAATTCAT